>NC_057812.1:254660955-254754217 GCF_018294505.1 Triticum aestivum
ATCATGATAAATGTTTATTATTCATGTGAGAATTGTATTAACCGGAAACATAATACATGTGTGAATACATAGACAAACAGAGTGTCACTAGTATGCCTCTACTTGACTAGCTCGTTAATCGAAGATGGTTATGTTTCCTAACCATGAACAAAAGAGTTGTTATTTGATTAACGGGATCACATCATTAAAAGAATGATGTGATTGACATGACCCATTCCATTAGCTTAGCACCCGATCGTTTAGTATGTTGCTATTGCTTTCTTCATGACTTATACATGTTCCTATGACTATGAGATTATGCAACTCCCGTTTGCCGGAGGAACACTTTGTGTGCTACCAAACGTCACCACGTAACTGGGTGATTATAAAGGAGCTCTACAGGTGTCCCCAAAGGTACATGTTGGGTTGGCGTATTTCGAGATTAGGATTTGTCACTCCGATTGTCGGAGAGGTATCTCTGGGCCCTCTCGGTAATGCACATCACATAAGCCTTGCAAGCATTGCAACTAATGAGTTAGTTGTGAGATGATGTATTACGGAACGAGTAAAGAGACTTGCCGATAACGAGATTGAACTAGGTATTAAGATACCGACGATCGAATCTCGGGCAAGTAACATACCGATGACAAAGGGAACACCGTATGTTGTTATGCGGTCTGACCAATAAAGATCTTCGTAGAATATGTGGGAGCCAATAAGAGCATCCAGGTTCCGCTATTGGTTATTGACCGGAGACATGTCTCGGTCATGTCTACATTGTTCTCGAACCCGTAGGGTCCGCACGCTTAAGGTTTCGATGATAGTTATATTATGAGTCTATAAGTTTTAATGTACCTAAGGAGTTTGGAGTCCCGGATGATATCGGGGACATGACGAGGAGTCTTGAAATGGTCGAGACGTAAAGATCGATATATTGAACGACTATATTCGGACATCGGAAAGGTTCCGAGTGATTCGGGTATTTTCGGAGGTACCGGGGAGTTACGGGAATACGAGGAAGAAGCAATGGGCCTTAATGGGCCTTAGTGGGAAGGACCAGGAGGTGGCGCGCGCCCCTCCCAAGCCCAGTCCGAATTGGACAAGGGGTTTGGGGCGCGGCCCCTCTCTCCCTTCCTTCCCTTCTTCCCCCCTTTCCACCCTTCTCCTAGTTGGACTAGGAAAGGAAAAAACCTACTCCAACTAGGAGTAGGAATCCTACTCCCATGGCGCGCCCCTCCTAGGGCCGGCCTCCTCCCCCCCTTGCTCCTTTATATACGAGGGCAGGGGGCACCTCTAGACACACAAGTTGATCTTCATGATCGTTCTCTTAGCCGTGTGCGGTGCCCCCCTCCACCATAATCCTCGATAATATTATAGCGGTGCTTAGGCGAAGCCCTGCGACAGTAGAACATCAAGATCATCACCACGCCGTCGTGCAGACGGAACTCTTCCCCGACACTTTGCTGGATCGGAGTCCGGGGATCGTCATCGAGCTGAACGTGTACTAGAACTCGGAGGTGCCGTAGTTTCGGTGCTTGATCGGTCGGGCCGTGAAGACGTACGACTACATCAACCGCGTTGTCATAACGGTTCCGCTGTCGGTCTACGAAGGTATGTAGACAACACTCTCCCCTCTCGTTGCTATGCATCACCATGATCTTGCGTGTGCGTAGGAAATTTTTTGAAATTACTATGTTCCCCAATAGTGGCATCCGTGCCTGGGTTTTATGTGTTGATGGTATATGCACGAGTAGAACACAAGTGAGTTGTGGGCGATATAAGTCATACTGCTTACCAGCATGTCATACTTTGGTTCGGCGGTATTGTTGGATGAAGCGGCCCGGACCGACATTACGCGTACGCTTATGCGAGACTGGTTCTACCGACGTGCTTTGCACACAGGTGGCTGGCGGGTGTCAGTTTCTTCAACTTTAGTTGAACCGAGTGTGGCTACGCCCGGTCCTTGCGAAGGTTAAAACAGCACCAACTTGACAAACTATCGTTGTGGTTTTGATGCGTAGGTAAGATTGGTTCTTGCTTAAGCCCGTAGCAGCCATGTAAAACTTGCAACAACAAAGTAGAGGACGTCTAACTTGTTTTTGCAGGGCATGTTGTGATGTGATATGGTCAAGACATGATGCTAAATTTTATTGTATGAGATGATCATGTTTTGTAACCGAGTTATCGGCAACTGGCAGGAGCCATATGGTTGTCGCTTTATTGTATGCAATGCAATGGCGCTGTAATGCTTTACTTTATCACTAAGTGGTAGCGATAGTCGTGGAAGCATAAGATTGGCGAGACGACAATGATGCTACGATGATGATCAAGGTGTCGCGCCGGTGAAGATGGTGATCATGACAGTGCTTCGAAGATGGAGATCACAAGCACAAGATAATGATGGCCATATCATATCACTTATATTGATTGCATGTGATGTTTATCTTTTATGCATCTTATCTTGCTTTGATTGACGGTAGCATTTTAAGATGATCTCTCACTAATTATCAAGAAGTGTTCTCCCTGAGTATGCACCGTTGTGAAAGTTCTTCGTGCTGAGACACCACGTGATGATCGGGTGTGATAGGCTCTACGTTCAAATACAACGGGTGCAAAACAGTTGCACACGCGGAATACTCAGGTTATACTTGACGAGCCAAGCATATACAGATATGGCCTCAGAACACAGAGACCGAAAGGTCGAGCGTGAATCATATAGTAGATATGATCAACACAGTGATGTTCACCAATGAAATTACTCCATCTCACGTGATGATCGGACATGGTTTAGTTGATTTGGATCACGTGATCACTTAGAGGATTAGAGGGATGTCTATCTAAGTGGGAGTTCTTAAGTAATATGATTAATTGAACTTTAATTTATCATGAACTTAGTCCTGGTAGTATTAGAATATCTATGTTGTAGATCAATAGCTCGCGTTGTTGCTTTCATATGTTTATTTTGATATGTTCTTAGAGAAAATTGTGTTGAAAGATGTTAGTAGCAATGATGCGGATTGGATCCGTGATCTGAGGTTTATCCTCATTGCTGCACAGAAGAATTATGTCCTTGATGCACCGCTAGGTGACAGACCTATTGCAGGAGCAGATGTAGACGTTATAAACATTTGGCTAGCTCAATATTATGACTACTTGATAGTTTAGTGCACCATGCTTAACGGCTTAGAATCGGGACTTCAAAGACGTTTTGAACGTCATAGACCATATGAGATGTTCCAGGAGTTGAATTTAATATTTCAAGCAAATACCCGAGTTGAGAGATATGAAGTCTCCAACAAGTTCTATAGCTAAAAGATGGAGGAGAATCGCTCAACTAGTGAGCATGTGCTCAGATTGTCTGGGTACTACAATTGCTTGAATCAAGTGGGAGTTAATCTTCCAGATAAAATAGTGATTGACAGAATTCTCTAGTCACCATCACCAAGTTAGTAGAACTTCGTGATGAACTATGATATGCAAGGGATAACGGAAACGATTCCCAAGCTCTTCGTAATGCTGAAATTGACGAAGGTAGAAATCGAGAAAAACATCAAGTGTTGATGGTAGACAAGACCACTAGTTTCAAGAAAAGGGCAGAGGGAAGAAGTGGAACTTCGAGAAGAACAGCAAGCAAGTTGCTGCTCAAGTGAAGAAGCCCAAGTCTGGTCCTAAGCCTGAGACTAAGTGCTTCTACTGCAAAGGGACTGGTCACTTGAAGCGGAACTACCCCAAGTGATTGGCGGATAAGAAGGATGGCAAAGTGAACATAAGTATATTTGATATACATGTTATTGATGTGTACTTTACTAGTGTGTATATCAACCCCTCAGTATTTGATACTAGTTCAGTTGCTAAGATTAGTAACTCGAAACGGGAGTTGCAGAATAAACAGAGACTGGTTAAGGGTGAAGTGACGGTGTGTGTTGGAAGTGGTTCCAAGATTGATATGATCATCATCGCACACTCCCTATACTTTTGGGATTAATGTTGAACCTAAATAAGTGTTATTTGGTGTTTGCATTGAGCATGGATATGATTTGATCATGTTTATTGTAATACGGTTATTCATTTAAGTAAGAGAATAAATTGTTGTTCTGTTTACATGAATAAAACCTTATATGGTTACACACCCAATGAAAATAGTTCATTGGATCTCGATCGTAGTGATACACATATTCATAATATTGAAACCAAAAGATGCGAAGTTAATAATGATAGTGCAACTTATTTGTGGCACTGTCGTTTAGGTCATATTGGTGTAAAGCGCATGAAGAAACTCCATGCCGATGGGATTTTGGAATCAATTGATTATGAATTACTTGGTTCTTGCTAACCATGCCTTATGGGCAAGATGACTAAAGACTCCATTCTCTGGAACAATGGAGCGAGCAACGGACTTATTGGAAATAATACATACTGATGTATGCGATCCGATGAGTGTTGAAGCTCGTGGCGGGTATCGTTATTTTCTGACCTTCACATATGATTTGAGCAGATATGGGTATATCTACTTGATGAAACATAAGTCTAAAACATTTGAAAAGTTCAAAGAATTTCAGAGTGAAGTGGAAAATCATCATAAAAAGAAAAATATGTTTTCTACGATCTGATCGCAGAGACAAATATTTGAGTTACGAGTTTGGTCTTCTATTAAAACTATGTGGAATAGTTTCACAAATTCGTGCCACCTGGAACACCACAGCATAATGGTGTGTCCGAATGTCATAACCGTACTTTATTGGATATAGTGCAATCTATGATTTTTCTTACAGATTTACCAACATTGTTTTGGGGTTATGCATCTGCATTCACGTTTAAAAGGGCACCATCTAAGTCACCATCTAAGTCCGTTGAGACGACACAATCTGAACTGTGGTTTGGCAAGAAACCAAAGTTGTCGTTTCTTAAAGTTTGGGGTTGTGATGCTTGTATGAAAAAATTTCATCCTGACAAGCTCAAACCCAAATCGGAGAAATATGTCTTCATAGGATACCCAAAGGAGACTGTTGGGTACACCTTCTATCACAGATCCGAAGGCAAGTTATTCATTGCTGAGAATGGATCCTTTCTAGAGAAGGAGTTTCTCTCGAAATAAGTGAGTGGGAGGAAAGTAGAACTTGATGAGGTAACTGTACCTGCTCCCTTATTGGAAAGTAGTTCATCACAGAAATCTGTTCCTGTGACTACTAGACCGATTAGTGAGGAAGCTAATGATGATGATCATGTAACTTCAGATCAAGTTACCACCGAACCTCGTAGGTAAACCAGAGTGAGATCCGCACCAGAGTGGTACGGTAATCCAGTTCTGGAGGTCATGTTACTTGACCATGATGAGCCTACGAACTATTAGGAAGCGATGATGAGCCCAGATTCCGCGAAATGGCTTGAGGCCATGAAATCTGAGATGAGATCCATGTATGAGAACAAAGTATGGACTTTGATTGACTTGCCCAATGATCGGCAGGCCATTGAGATTAAATGGATCTTCAAGAGGAAGACGGACGTTGATAGTAGTGTTACTATCTACAAAGCTAGAATTGTCGCAAAAAGGTTTTCGACAAGTTCAAGGTGTTGACTACGATGAGAGTTTCTCACTTGTATCTATGCTTAAGTCTGTCCGAATCATGTTAGCAATTGCCGCATTTTATGAAATCCGGCAAATGGATAAACAAAATTGTATTCCTTAATGGATTTATTAAAGAAGAGTTGTATATGATACAACCAGAAGGTTTTGTCAATCCTAAAGGTGCTAACAAAATGTGCAAGCTCCAGCGATCCATCTATGGACTGGTGCAAGCATCTCGGAGTTGGAATATGCGCTTTGATGAGATGATCAAAGCATATAGTTTTATACAGACTTGCGGTGAAGCCTGTATTTACAAGAAAGTGACTGGGAGCACTACAGCATTTCTGATAAGTATATGTGAATGACATATTGTTGATCAGAAATAATGTAGAATTATTTTGCAAAGCATAAAGGAGTGTTTTGAAAGAAGTTTTTCAAAGAAAGACCTCGGTGAAGCTGCTTACATATTAAGCATCAAGATCTATAGAAATGGATCAAGACGCTTGATAAGTTTTTTCAATGAGTACATACCTTGACAATATTTTGAAGTAGTTCAAAATGGAACAGTCAAAGAAAGAGTTCCTGGTTGTGTTACAAGGTGTGAAATTGAGTAAGACTCAAAGCCCGACCACGGCAGAAGATAGAAAGAGAATGAAAGTCATTCCCTATGCCTCAGCCATAGGTCTATAAAGTATGCCATGTTGTGTACCAGATCTATTGTATACCCTACATTGTGTTAAGCAAGGGAGTACAATAGTGATCTAAGAGTAGATCACTAGACAGCGGTCAAAATTATCCTTAGTGGAATAAGGAAATATTTCTCAATTATGGAGGTGAAAAAAGGTTCATCGTAAAAAGTTACGTCGATGCAAGTTTTGACACAGATCTAGATGACTCTAAGTCTTGATCTAGATACATATTGAAAGTGGGAGCAATTAGCTAGAGTAGCTCCGTGCAGAGCATTGTAGACATAGAATTCGCAAAATACTTACGGATCTGTATGTGACAGACCCATTGACTAAAATAATCTCACAAGCAAAACATGATCACACCTTAGTACTCTTTGGGTGTTAATCACATAAACGATGTGGACTAGATTACTGACTCTAGTAAACCCCTTGGGTATAGGTCACATGACGATGTGAACTATGGGTGTTAATCACATGGTGATGTGAACTATTAGTGTTGAATCACATGGCGATGTGAACTAGATTATTGACTCTAGTGCAAGTGGGAGACTGAAGGAAATATTCCCTAGAGGCAATAATAAAGTTATTATTTATTTCCTTATATCATGATAAATGTTTATTATTCATGCTAGAATTGTATTAACCGGAAACATAATACATGTGTGAATACATAGACAAACAGAGTGTCACTAGTATGCCTCTACTTGACTAGCTCGTTAATCGAAGATGGTTATGTTTCCTAACCATGAACAAAAGAGTTGTTATTTGATTAACGGGATCACATCATTAGAAGAATGATGTGATTGACATGACCCATTCCATTAGCTTAGCACCCGATCGTTTAGTATGTTGCTATTGCTTTCTTCATGACTTATACATGTTCCTATGACTATGAGATTATGCAACTCCCGTTTGCCGGAGGAACACTTTGTGTGCTACCAAACGTCACAACGTAACTGGGTGATTATAAAGGAGCTCTACAGGTGTCTCCAAAGGTACATGTTGGGTTGGCGTATTTCGAGATTAGGATTTGTCACTCCGATTGTCGGAGAGGTATCTCTGGGCCCTCTCGGTAATGCACATCACATAAGCCTTGCAAGCATTGCAACTAATGAGTTAGTTGTGAGATGATGTATTACGGAACGAGTAAAGAGACTTGCCGGTAACGAGATTGAACTAGGTATTAAGATACCGACGATCGAATCTCGGGCAAGTAACATACCGATGACAAAGGGAACACTGTATGTTGTTATGCGGTCTGACCGATAAAGATCTTCGTAGAATATGTGGGAGACAATATGAGCATCCAGGTTCCGCTATTGGTTATTGACCGGAGACATGTCTCGGTCATGTCTACATTGTTCTCGAACCCGTAGGGTCCGCACGCTTAAGGTTTCGATGATAGTTATATTATGAGTTTATAAGTTTTGATGTACCGAAGGAGTTCGGAGTCCCGGATGAGATCGGGGACATGACGAGGAGTCTCGAAATGGTCGAGTCATAAAGATCAATATATTGGACGACTATATTCGGACATCGGAAAGGTTCCGAGTGATTCGGGTATTTTCGGAGGTACCGGGGAGTTACGGGAATACGAGGAAGACGCAATGGGACTTAATGGGCCTTAGTGGGAAGGACCAGGAGGTGGCGCACGCCCCTCCCAAGCCCAGTCCAAATTGGACAAGGGGTTTGGGGCGCGGCCCCTCTCCCCCTTCCTTCCCCTCTTCCTCCCTTTCCCCCCTTCTCCTAGTTGGACTAGGAAAGGAGGAAACCTACTCCAACTAGGAGTAGGAATCCTACTCCCCTGGCACGCCCCTCCTAGGGCCGGCCTCCTCCCCCTTGCTCCTTTATATACGGGGCAGGGGGGCACCTCTAGATACACAAGTTGATCTTCATGATCGTTCTCTTAGCCGTGTGCGGTGCACTCCTCCACCATAATCCTCGATAATATTATAGCGGTGCTTAGGCGAAGCCCTGCGACAGTAGAACATCAAGATCGTCACCACGCCGTCGTGCTGACGGAACTCTTCCCCGACACTTTGCTGGATTGGAGTCCGGGGATCGTCATCGAGATGAACGTGTGCTAGAACTTGGAGGTGCCGTAGTTTCGGTGCTTGATCGGTCGGGCCGTGCAGACGTACGACTACATCAACCGCGTTGTCATAACGCTTCCGCTGTCGGTCTACGAAGGTACGTAGACAACACTCTCCCCTCTCGTTGCTATGCATCACCATGATCTTGCGTGTGCGTAGGAATTTTTTTGAAATTACTACGTTCCCCAACACGGACCGCCTCTTTGCTCTATAAATACCCCAATATTCCAGAAACCCTAGGGGAGTCGAAGAAAATCAATTCCAGCCGCCGCAGAGTCCAGAACCACCAGATCCAATCTAGACACCATCATGGATGGGGTTCACCACCTCCATTGGTGCCTCTCTGATGATGCATGAGTAGTTCTTTGTAGACCTTCAGGTCCGTAGTTAGTATCTAGATGGCTTCCTCTCTCTCATTTGATTCTCAATACAATGGTCTCTTGGAGATCCATATGATGTAACTATTTTTACAATGTGTTTGTTGGGATCGGATGAACTTGGAGTTTATGATCAGATCTATCTTTTTATATCCATGAAATTATTTGAGTTTCTTTGATCTCTTTTATGCATGATTGCTTATAGTCTCATGTTTATTCTCCGATATTTGGGTTTTGTTTGGCCAACTTGATCTATTTATCTTGCAACGGGAAGAGGTGCTTTGTAGTGGGTTCGATCTTACGGTGCTTGATCCCAGTGACAGAAGGGGAATTGACACATATGTATCGTTGCTACTAAGGATAAAATGGATGGGGTCTATCTCTACATAGATAGATCTTGTCTACATCATGTCATCGTTCTTATTGCATTACTCCATTTCTCCATGAACTTAATACACTAGATGCATGCTGGATATCGGTCGATGGGTGGAGTAATAATAGTAGATGCAGGCAGGAGTCGGTCTACTAATCTTGGACGTGATGCCTATGTAATGATCATTGCCTGGATATCATCATGAGTATTTGAAGTTCTATCAATTGCCCAACAGTAATTTGTTTACCCATCGTTTGCTATTTTTCTCGAGAGAAGCCACTAGTGAAACCTACGGCCCCCAAGTCTCTTTCTCATATTATTTGCCTTCGCGATCTATTTTATTTGCCTTTTATTTTCAGATCTATTAAACCAAAAATACAAAAATACCTTGCTGCAATTTATTTTATTTTGTGTTCGATCTATCAATATTTACAACTTTCTCCCGTCAATGCACCAATTTCTGGCACCGTTACCCGAAAGGGATTGACAACCCCTTTAACACGTCGGGTTGCGAGTATTTGTTATTTGTGTGCAGGGGCTGTTTACGTTGTGTTGCTTGGATCTCCTACTGGTTCGATAGTCTGGTTTCATATCTGAGGTAAATACCTACCGCCGTTGTGGTGCATCATCCCTTCCTCTTTGGGGAAATACCGATGTAGCTTCAAGCGACATCAAGTATTTTGATAGCAAAGTAATTTGTAACGAGCAAGTAACGACAATGGTAAATAAAGTGCAGAAAGGTAGCCCAATCCTCTTGTGGCAAAGGACAGGCCAAAACGGTCTCTTATGATAAGCAAAACGTTCTTGAGGGTACACGGGAATTTCATCTAGTCACTTTCATCATGTTGGTTTAATTCGTGTTCGCTACTTTGATAATTTGATATGTGGGTGGACCAGTGCTTAGGTGTTGTTCTTACTTGAACAAACGTCCTACTTATGATTAACCCCCTCGCAAGCATCCGTAACTACGAGAAAAGTATTAAGATAAAATCTAACCATAACATTAAACTTTTGGATCCAAATCGGTCCCTTACGAAGTAGCACATAAACTAGGGTTTAAGCTTCTATCACTCTAGCAACCCATCATCTAATAACTACTCCACAATGCATTACCTTAGGCCCAAATATGGTGAAGTGTCATGTAGTCGACGTTCACATGACACCACTAAGGGAATCACAACATACATACCATCAAAATATCAAACACATATCAAGTTCACATGATTACTTGCAACAAGATTTCTCCCGTGACCTCAAGGACAAAGGTAACTACTCACAAATGATAATCATGCTCAAGATCAGAGGGGTATTAAATAGCATATAATCTTCCACCAAATAAACCATATAGTAATCAAGTACAAGATGTAATCAACACTACTAGCCACCCACAAGCACCAATCTGACGTTCCGGTACAAAGATTGAACACCAGAGATGAAATAGGGTTTGAGAGGACACGGTGTTGTTGAAGATGTTGATGAAGATTTCCCTCCCCGAGATGGGAGAGTTGTTGGTGATGATGATGATGCTTTCCCCTCCGGGAGGGAAGTTCCCCTGGCGGAATCACTCCATCGGAGGGCAAAAGTGCTCCTGCCCAAGTTCCACCTCGAGACGGAGGCACTCCATCCCGAAAGTCCTCTTCTTATTTTTTTTCTAGGTCAAAATGACTTATATACCAGAAGAGGGGCACCGAAGGTGGGCCGAGGAGGGCACAACCCACCAGGGCGCGCATGGGCTGCCTGGTGCACAGGTGGGTTGTGCCCACCTGGTGGGCCCCTCTAGTAGTTATTTGCTCCAATATTCTTCATATATTACAAAACAATTCTTCGTAAATTATCAACTCATTTGGAGATGTGCAGAATAGGTAACTCTAACATAGCTTTTTCAGGTCTAGAATTCCAACTGCTGGCATTCTCCCTCTTTGTGTAAACCTTGCATATTATGAGAGAAAATGCATTAGAATTACTCCATAAAGCATTATTATGCATAAAACATTATAAATAGCAGTAGGAAAACATGAACCGAAAAACATGAACCTCAACTCCCCCAAGCTTAGACCTTGCTTGTCCTCAAGCGAAAACTAGAACCGAAAAACATGTCCACATGCTTAGAGAGAGAGGTGTCGATAAAAACAAAATACGGACATAGAAGCATCATGCATATTATTATAACGGCAACAAACTTTATCATATAGCTTTTATCATATGATTTCTCATGAACAAGTAACAATTCATCACAACATCGAAGTAAAAGCATAAACTCTATTGGAAACCAATAAACTATGTTCTCAGTCTACTTTGCAACTACAATTCATCATCTTTTCAAGAAGGGTCTCGTATCAGAGCCTTTTGGCAAGTCCACATACTCAACCATCATATAGTCTTCTATGATTGCTAACACTCACCGCATACACATGAGCAAAAGGTTTCAATCGGACACAAAGAAAGATAGGGGGTTGTAGTTTTTGCCTCCCAACATATTCACCTCAAGGGTGATATCAACAATAATAACTCATGCTCACCCATATCCAACTGGATATATGTGTCTAGATCTTTCCTCACTACATGATGCTTGAAAAAGAGAAAATAAAAAGGAACATGGGAGAATACTTTGACTCTTGCATAAAAGTAAATACATAAAAGTAAAAGATAGGCCCCTCGCAGAGGGAAGCAGAGGTTGCCATGCACTTTTTGGTTGTATGCTCAATCTCTTAGTGCAAAAGAATGCCACGTTATATTGCCCCTTGTGATAGCAACCTTTATTATGCAGTCTGTCACTTTTATTATTTTGCCATCACAAGTTCGTACAATGCTCAATTTTCTCTTACACTAAATGATCTAACACATTTAGAAGCAATGTTTATTGCCTTTTTGCACCGATGACAACTTACTTGAAGGGTCTTACTCAACTGATAGGTAGGTATGGTGGACTCTCAAAACAAGATTTTGGTTTAAGGGTTTTTGGATGCACAAGTAGTATCTCTACTTAGTGCGGATTTTTTGGCTAGCAAAGGTAGGGAGAAAGCACCACATGTTAAAGGATCTATGACAATATAACTTGTATGTGAATATGAACAAACAAAAATCATTACGTTGTCTTCCTTGTCCAACTTCAACAATTTTGGCATATAATATTTTGATGGGGGCTCACAATCATAAAAGATGTCCAAGATAGTGTATTTGCATGTGAATCTTCTCTTCCCTTATTAATTCTTTCATGAATTGCATCATTGACCAATGCTATGTTTGTCAATCTTCAATAAATTTTACCACTTATACTTTTCCTTATGTGATGGTCATTACTTACCATAATATTAGCATATGATATTTTTCGTTTATTTCCCTTTCTTTTTATTGAAACAAAAAGGTAAAGAAAGGAAAACATAAACTGAAATTTATTATATATCCCGCACACGATTACGTAGATAGATCACTAAGCAAACACTCGAAGAAGGATCGAACTAAACTTTTATTCAACTATTGCAAAAGATAACTAAAGATCGAACTAAGATAAATAAATGCAAAGATAGTGGTGGTGATACGATATTGGGGCACCTCCCCGAAGCTTGGCACAAGCCAAGGGGAGTGCCCATACCATGAACTCAAGTTTCTTTTGGTGATGAAGAGGAAGGTGGTGATGATGAGGTAGTAGCGAGCTTATCCTCCAGTTTCCATGGTAGCGGATCACCATCATAAGAAGAGGAACGAGTCTCGTGAGTCCTACAACTCGCAGCCAAACACATACCTTTAAACCTTGCCTCATATTCAAAGACTTGGTTTTGGAGATCATATATTTGGCTTTGCAGAAAGTTGATTTTCTCATTGAAGGTGAAGACGATGTCCTTCATGGACCGGCCATCCACCTCGAGATCACGGGTAAAATCTGTAATCATGAGGTGATTGGCATTAAGTCCGCGCTCTAGCATCCGCTTGCACTTGAAGACCTCTTGCTCCGGGGCTTCGAGCCTGGCCTCCACAGTACCTTCCCCTTGGGTCCCTGAACATCCCGGGTGTGGAGCACCCCCTGACGCATCTTCGTGGTTTGAGGGTGATTAAACACCTCCGACAAGTAGGGGTTGATTACCGTCTCGAAGAACTTGTCCTTGGAGGAGCTCGAGGTGGCCATGATGATCTAGATCTGTCAGAAAACATCAAGAAAGAAGAACAGGGGATTTCTCCATGATACAATGGTCAATGCGTTCGGGGAGTATATAAAGATTTTTTATCTTGGGGGACAAGCAAACAGGAGAAAAATAGAGTTCAAAAGGTAACCAAGGTGGGCACAACCCACCTGGGCGCGCCTGGCCAGGCGCGCCCTGGTGTCTTGTTCCCACCAAGGTTGCCTTCCTGGCTCTATCTTATTTTCCTAATTTTTTAATATTCCAAAACTACTAGAAAATATTTTTACGGATTTTTCAGAGTCCGTTTACTTACCGTATCACGTACATCCTCTTTTTTCACGATTCTGGAGTTAATCATATATAAAGGTGGAATAAATCTTTGTCGTGGTTTTGAAGAAATAAATAACAAAATGTAGAATGATGTATGGATATTCGTAATCGAATACAAATTGGATTTGGATTTAGTTGCCAGGGCCTAGGGTAAACGTGAATGCAAATTCTCCCAAATTTTGAACGAAGTGGCAAAACACCCACTATCATTTGTTGTCTACCCGAAGCAAGTGTTTGCGAGATGGAAATTACTGTCTACCCCTGACACTTTACATCTTAATCGACCCAATTTCCACTACTGTCGATAGGGGTAGACTAGTACCTTCAATCAGACGTGACATGACCGCCTCTGAGCCCATTCAGACACAGTGGGCGCCAAACATGGGCGGCAAAACACATTTGATTCAAGCTCGTCCGAAAGACATGTGTCTATCCCTCCATCTCCCATTCATACACGGTGGGCGGCAAAACAAACTCTCCTGGTCCAAAATTGATGTAGGCAAATATTTTAAATAGGGGCAGATGTGTAACTTCCCTCAGACGTGACACAACCGCCCTACATGTCAGCCCCATTCATACACCGTGGGTGCCAACCGTGGGCGGCAAAACACCCTCTCCTCGCCCAAAATCGCTACAGGCAAATATTGGGGAGATGCGAGATTATCGTCCTATCCCCAACCGACGAGATGTCCGAAACTTTAAACGGGGGATAAGTTTGTAACTTTCCCACATTTCAGACAAGCACGTCCCAAAGTTTGAGATCCCCCCTCCCCCTCCATTTCCCTATTAATACACCGTCGGCGCCACAACAACCTCCCCACTGCGGCTAGCCTCCTCCGTCCGCCACCCCATCCTCCACCTTGCCGAAGCTGCTACCCCTACCCCGTCATCCACTACAAGAGATGGACGTCTCTCATCCATGGCACCGGACCAGGATCCTTTCATCGCATCCTCTCGCTTCATCAGCATCGTCATCCACCTTGTTGTTGCCGCTCCTACGACCGCCTCGTCCACGACAACAAGACTTATCCCCCAACCCGACCATCTGCCGTCTAAATTCTTCTTCCGTGCCGCTGACAGCCATCGCACCGGCAGCACCCTCAACGTATCAGCAGGGCCTAGACGTCGTCGCAAGAGAGGTGGTACTATTTCATATCTGCTTAAGTTATTAATCTCACCCGAAAAATAGATCATAACTTGTTTACTGTACTTTTCTTGTCCGTACCAAATCATAGTGGCTAGGTGAAAGCAAACATTGGTTGGGAAGTAGCCTTTGTACGGTTTGAACCTTCAGATCCGCCATGGCATGGTCACTATACTCGTAAAGCTTATGGTTCCCCCCTTTATATTCACTAGCATCATCGTAGGTCCTTCATGTCGTGCTAGCACTGCTCCTCAAGACCTCAACACATCAAGCGAAACAACATGCCACTCATAATTCCAAAGCTTAGTTGTTTAAATACGAATCTAATATGATGCTCATATTACTAAAACTAATGTTCCTATATTTGTTTCGAAAAGCATGTGCGCCACACACTGGTGGAGCTATAGTTAAAATATTGGGCGGGCCAGATGGCTTAGGCTACAAGGGATCCCAAATTTTGGTACAAATTTACCTTCACTCCTTTGTATATTGAACTAGGGCTGGACGGGCCATGGCATTGTTTTTTTCTTATGTAGCTCCGCCACTCATGCCACATGTAGAGAGACAACAGGGATTTGCATTTCTCTGTGCGCTCTGGTTCATCATGGGTCGGCAACACACATTGTATTATCTAACTAGCAAGATGCCTGTGCGTTGCATGAAACATCAGGATGCATTTGTATGAGTAGTTTATCTTGTGGGAGAAAGGGATGAACGAGGGAAGGCCTTATCTGCAAATGTGGAGAAGAGTGCGGGTAACATAGTTTCCTTCCTATCTCTTAGATATAGATCGGACGACCTATATTGCAGGATGGCAGGCAAACCATCATCACCAACTCTGCTTTTTATAAGAGTAGAGATAGAGAGATAGATATAAGAGTATAAGAGTAGAGAAAAAAGTAGAGAATTTTGCTTGCTCTCTGTTATCATATTCCTCTTTTGTTATTCTTAATAAGTATATTACTTCCTCCGCTCCTAAACTGCCTTGGGTGCGTGCTTGTGTTGTGGTGGCGTGCGTTAGTACCGGGTGTTTTTCGTCGTTGCTTTATTTATAAAGTGGGGCGAAAGCCTTTTCGGTAAAATATAAGTCTTTTTAGATATTCCAGTAAGAACTACATACAGATGTATATAGACATGTTTTAGAGTGTACATTCACTCATTTTGCTCCGTATGTAGTCTGCATTCGAATCTCGAAGAGATTTATATTTAAGAATGGAGGGAGTAGTATAGTATGTTCCTTGTCAGGAAGTGGAGCAGGGGCATTTGCAGTCGACGGGTCTATTGGGTAGCTTCAGATGGATGCTTTCAACGATTCTAGATGGTCTGTTATAATATCCGGGAAATGCTAGGAGCTATGCCGTCTTTGATAGTCTAGACGGATAGTAACAGTATTGTGCCTTCAGTTGAATATAGCTGCCCCTTTTGGGGCCGAAGCCTTTCTGAACCCTTTCTTGCCGTACCGGCAATACAAGCCCATATGGTCCAGCTAGTTCCACTTTTCTGATTTTGCTCTTGATGCTTAGGGTTTTCCCCTTTTATCTACTATACTATGATTTGCGTAGGTGTTGTCTGTTGTACTAGCAGCACTCCACCCTTCAAGCTAAACAACACAAACTCACAATTCCAAAGCTTAGTTGTTCAAATATGATTGTGATATGATACTGATATTAGTTAACAAACACATTTAATTGGTTAGCTAAAGGTCCCACTTGAGTTTCCAAATGCATGTCGTGACATATAGAGAGACAGTAGAATTGCATTTCTTTGTCACTTGTTGACTGTACTTTCTTGTCCATACCAAATCTTAGTTGTTATTTCAAAGCAAACATCGGTTGCTAACTACCCTTTGCGCGGTTTGCAGCTTCAGATCTGCCATCCCACTGCCACGGTCAACACTATACTCATCATGCTTACGGTTTCCCCATTTTATGATGACCACGATCAACCTACGTGGTTCGTGTCATAATAGCACTGCTCTACCCATCGCGCTAAACAAGCTTAGTTGTACAAATTTGAATATGATATTATGCTGATATTAGTAAAACTGAGACATGTTTAATTGGTCGGCTAAATGTTCCTACTTTAGTTTCAAAATGCATGTGAGCCACATATGGAGAGACCGGAAGGAATAGTATTTCTCTGTGCGCTTTGGTTCATCATGGGTGAGCAACAGACATTGTATGGAAAGACTTGTAATATCTTCAATCTGCTTGCTCTTCTGCTCTTCTTTAACATGATCATCTTCTCTTCTTTAATAAGTATGTTCCTTGTTGGGAAGAGTAGCATAGACATTTGCGGTCGACTGGTCAGGTTGAGTTGTTCTCCCTTAGTATATTTTGAATCTGTCAGGTCAGGTCGACTTGTTCTTCTTTACTATATGTTGAAGTTGTCATCTGTGAAGTATCATCACTTCTGGAGTAATCATATCTGGAGTAGTAGGCCACATCTATAATACCTAAATAGTTCATCCCCACTATCTTATTTATCTTGACATGCAGCCTATCCACCTCAACCTACCACGTCAACATTTAATTACCAGCTTACGGATGGGCCCAACCACAACAACAACCCTGCTAGGTCAGCATCTGCTACTGCTTGACCAGCGAACAGAATGGGATAGGATCGGCCCTCTCTGCATGAGTGTGCACGTTATTCCTTTCCCCACCAAATTCCAAGAAACGCCCACAGCCCAATCTTCTCCCCTTCTCTTCATGACGTTTGTGCTTCCCTTTCCTGGCTACATATCCCATCTGTCTCCTCCCATCCCGACCCTCTCCTCCCATTCCAATCTTCACCGACCCTCTCCTCGATTTCATGGTTATCAGATCTGGACTAGTCGCACTGTCGCCGCAGATCAGCAAGTACCAATGTCAAGCGGGTAGAGTCGCCAAAGAGCGACCAAAATTTGGTTTTCCAAGAAACTAATTGCAGTTCGACGTCCATGGCGGATCAACAGGTACCAAATCAAGCGGGTAGAGTCACAAGCGACCTAGATTTGGTTTGCCCAAGAAACTGATTGCAGTTCGACGTCCATGGCGAGATCGACCTGTGTCTACTTAATTCGAGGTACGATTTGGTAGTTTCTTCTTTTGAGTTTTGGCAAGTGTATGAGAAAGGTGCGGGAAGATCTGATGGGCGTCATGCCCACACACCCATGTAATTATCCGCCAAAGCAATGCCTAATACATGGAACTATTTCTCTCCTGCGGTACTCTTGCCATCTGATAAATGCCCATAGCACACAGCGGCCAGCGATAGCAGCAGCCGGTCGGGCCGTGGGCTTGATCAAGATATGGAGCACTGGTGTGTCAAGGGGTTCCCCCACATGTACATCCTGATCTGCAGAAAAGAGAGTTGTGTAACTACCCAGAGACCCACCCTCCTCCCTTCCAAACAAATTAAGGTGTGCTAAAATGCGAACGGTTCATCTAATTTTCTCTAATACATTTTGTTTGCGCAAAACCCTGAGTTTTATCAACCATGTCGTTGAACCGTTGAGGAAGGCAGTGCTATCGTCCAAGTGATGCAGCTGATGTTATTCTATTCCTGTTTTAGGACCACATGTGAACATATCTTACTATTGGGATTGTTGAAACTACCCGATGAAGTTACTTTACAATAGTGTAGAAGTTTACTTTGATGATATGACATCCATAATATTTTTTTCATTCATATATACTAATTAATGATGATGCAAGATATATCTATCTTCTCTGTATAATATGAGTACCTTGACGTTTATAGGTTGCTCACAGTTGCCTTTCGCTGTTTTTCATGTGTTAATATCAGGCGTTACATCAAAGTGTAGTCATACTGCTACTAACTATCAATCCTTATAGTGTTTTCTACTATGAAATTGCCTTTGAGTGTTTTTCATGTGTTAATATCTACTGTACTAACTCTCCTCCTTATAGTGTTGTCTACTACGAGGAAAGTGAAGAAAGGTCGACACTTTTTGTCCCTCCATGCCTATACACACTGTATCAGATGATGTTTTTCTTATATCCCTATTTCTCTAATAATTTAAAGGAATGTTTAGAAGATGAAGCCTTATGATTCTTTGAAGACTAATGGCATATGTTTACCTCCTGTTGAGGGATGAATCAATGTAAATGCACGTGGGAGTTCAAACTTGGGGTTATAGCTAGGTGGTGATGTTTCAGTTGTAGCTTGAAAGTTTTTTCCACTTGCAGAATAAGCCCGAGATGGCGGCATGTATCGAAGCCATGAACCTTTGGTGCTGCTGCTAAATTTCCATATAATCCTCTAATTTGCCCTCTGTTGGTCAAACTTTGAATGGTATAAGTAATGTATCATTCTAAAAAAATTGACCAAGCAAAAATCATTTATTTATTTTGGTCCTTTTAAGGGAGTTAGTGTGCTGAGTAAAAACACAACTGTCGGCAACATTTTCCGCAGCAACGCACGGTGAATTATCTAGTTATATTAATGCACACACTAAATTACAGCATGCATGGCATCTCTCAGAAGAATTGCATAGATAGCACAAAGGGGTTTACAGGGAGGTAGTATTGGATTAGAATCACTTCTGCATTACAAAGATAATCTCACTTGTTTTTATTTTTTCATGCATGTCAGGTATTTAACATGATCAAAATGAATATGAGAATGGGCGCACAAGAGGAATATTGTGGAACAATCCACTGGCTAACAAGCTTGGCATGGTGGAGGATGGCCTATCTTATTCACCCATCAAGGTGCTTGCTCTAACTTGGCAAGGTTGTATGGGTCGCACATATTTTGCATATGACCTCTTGCATTACTTCTACTTTGTTACACCACCATCTGCTTAGTTTAAGCATCATATATGAGTATATGCCATACCTATCCATATTCCATGTGTCATTATACTATGTTTTTCCAGTCAAATATTGTTCTTTCGTAATAGATGTCCAAAAGGAAGAGGGTGAGTGCAGATCCTCAAGGAGTACAAACTAGGTATTTGAAAAAGGTAGTGATACCTGTTAAATCAGATAGATCAGCAGCCACAAAAAACACAGGCCCAACTATACAATACTTTACGCCTACTCCACTGGCCAAACCCCTATTAGAACTGCAGAGAGCCCAGCGTCAGGTACTGTCTATGATATCAATTCAAAATTTGAACTCCTAAATTTCTGTACGTGCCTTACCTTCTCTCTTGTATGAAAACTAATTTCAGATTAATCTCTTTGCTGAAAGGATCATATGATCTCACAACAATACTAGGCACTGCATTGCTCTTGTCAGTACCTCTTGCCCTTTGTCAGCATACTTACACTCATTGCTGTTTGATTATATAGCATCACTATAAATGTTCGCTTCTTTATCCTCCCTTTGCTCGAAATTCTAAGATCTATATTTGCTCTTAAATAAATGTAGAATTAACACAATGGTTATGAAGTTTTGGATTGCTCATGTAAGTACCTGTTGTCATGTACTCCCTATGTATTGAATTAATTGTTGATCAATTGGATGTATTTAGAACTTAATAGTGCTAGATACATCCATTTGAGCGACAAGTAATAACGAAAGGTGGTGGTATTACTGTACTTGCATAACTCTGCATCTTATTTGTCCTGCCCTCCACTTTCTCCAAATTATTAGATTAATATTTACTCTTACCAAAATGCTAAATAAAGCCAATGCCACTGCACACTTTGATGTCTGCATTCCTCTTTGTCGGTGTCAAAACCGGCGGATCTCGGGTAGGGGGTCCCGAACTGCGCGTCTAGGCCGGATGGTAACAGGAGGCAAGGGACACGAAGTTTTACCCAGGTTCGGGCCCTCTCGATGGATGTAAAACCCTACGTCCTTCTTGATTAATATTGATGATATGGGTAGTACAAGAGTAGATCTACCACGAGATCGGAGAGGCTAAACCCTAGAAGCTAGCCTATGGTATGATTGTTGTTGTGTATGTTGTCCTACGGACTAAAACCCTCTGGTTTATATAGACACCGGAGAGGGTTAGGGTTACACAAAGTCGGTTACAATGGTAGGAGATCTACATATCCGTATCGCCAAGCTTGCCTTCCATGCCAAGGAAAGTCCCTTCCGGACACGGGACAAAGTCTTCAATCTTGTATCTTCATAGTCCAGGAGTCCGGCTGAAGGTATAGTCCGGCTATCCGAACACCCCCTAATCCAGGACTCCCTCAGTAGCCCCTGAACCAGGCTTCAATGACGACGAGTCCGGCGCGTAGATTGTCTTCGGCATTGCAAGATGGGTTCCTCCTCCAAGTACTTCATAGAAGATTTTGAACACAAAGATAGTGTCCGGCTCTGCAAAATAAGTTTCCACATATTGCATAGAGAGAATAATATTTACACAAATCTAATCTGCTGACGTATTCCATAGTGTGACACACCACGGCCAAGCCTTTATCCGAGTCATTTTATTATCCCACCTCAGCGCGTTATGCGAGGCGGTTTCCTTGGCACGTCTTGTTAAAGCAGAGATCGTGTCCCCTTATTCCGGGATTCTCATCAATACGGGCGTGGGTAACCCAACCGCTTCTAGGACTCCTAGATTATAGGCAAGTCCAAACGGACACGGAGAGGACGCTTGATATCTACCCTCTTTATAAAGGGACAAGGCTTTTATTTTTTCCTCCCGTGCTCAATCGAATCCTTCCCCCACCTCAAGCTCAAACGCCCAAAGTTCAGGTCAGGTGCTTCGGACCTTCAGTCATGTCCGGATCTAGCCTTCAAGGCCGATGGGTGCCTTCCTCTGTCACGGAAGAAGACATCAAAAAATTGAGGGAGGCCAGATATCTGACCGCCGAGATTCCGCATCGGCTGCCTGCCCGAGGGCAGGCCGTCCCCTCCCCCGAACCCAACGAGATCGTCGTGTTCGTCTCTCACTTCCTCCGATGTCTAGGCCTTGCTTTGGATCCTTTCGTCAGGGGTTTGATGTTTTATTATGGGCTAGATTTCCATGATCTAGCTCTGGACTCCTTTCTTCATATCACGACATTTATTGTCGTGTGTGAGGCCTTCCTCCGGGTTACCCCTCACTTTGGCCTGTGGCTCAAGACCTTTGAAGTAAAGCCGAAGATGATCGAGGGGCGACATGCGGCGTGTGGAGGTGCCTCAATACGCAAGATGACGGGAGCTCCATGGCCCAAAGGTTCCATTCCAGAGGTGTCTGAATTGTGGCAACAGGAGTGGTTCTACATCACGGCTCCTTGAAGTGCCAAGTGGGCGGCCGCCCCTGTTTTCCGCTCAGGCCCTCCACCACAACTGATGTCATGGATTAGCAGAGGATTGAACTGGGGTCCAGCCAAAGACGTGCTTATACTGCAAAGCCGCATTCGAGATCTCTTCAATGGAGATTTCAGTTTGGTTGCGGTAATACAAGTTATGCTGGTTCGTCAAGTCCAGCCTTGCAAACGCCGGCCCCTTCGCTTGTGGGAGTTCAATCCCGAGGGACCGCGTGTCATTCAAAATTTCCTCGGCCTGACGAACGAGGAGATGTACAAGTCATTCTTTGGACCTCAGGTAGAGTGTCCGGAAATCACCGAGGACGTGGGCCTGAGCAGTAACCGCGCCGCCGAACAGGTAAGGAATCTTCCGGCCGAACATACTATCTCTCATTTGTTACGAAGTTATCTCTGAGAGTTTGCTTTTTGACCAGGACTGGCTAACAAAGGCGAAGTTGATTCGGTGTTCGGCCCCCCTCCCTGAGGGTTTGGAAAATCCGGTACTGGAAAAGATGCTCCAAGTCGCACCCTGCCCAGAGCCCTTGAAGGAAGATACCGGGGAGGATAATACGGGCGGACGTGGGCCCCCAACGCTGCCCATTCTAACCGAGGGAGCGAGCGTCTCCATGAAGGAAGACGACCGGAGGGGGAAAAGGACTGCACCCGGGGATTCTGAAGCCGAAGCTTCCAAACAGGAGAAGAAGTCTCCCACAGAGGGTCCTACCTTGGGGGGTGCTTTTGCCGCACAAAGTCCGCGGGGGGATCAATTCTCCAGCGAGTCGTAAGTGACCCGAAATACTGTAATAGCACAGGTATGCCATTTTTTCTTCTAAGGAAATAACCACTGCATATATCTTTTGCAGTTCGGGCCTTAGCCCCTCTTAAATGAGCTCGTCTTCGGGGGATCTTCTTCCAGAGATGATGGAGAGCGAAACGCCTCCTCCGGACTCCTCCGCTCCGGAAGCGGGCGACCCCGAAGTGTCGTCGCGGAGGGCCTCTCCGAGTCCGGTGAGGCCAGAAGATAATCCCATTGACCCCCGGAGCTCCCAGTGTCCGGATCCCGAAGAGAGCAGACAAAAGAGTCCAGCACCGTCTAGTGTACGATCGGATGTTCTGAGGGAGTTGGTGGGGCGAGCGGCCATCTCAGATGAACACCGTATGCTGATGGATACGGTGGTGGAGAGAATCGCGTCCGCCGAAAGCGGATTGCATGAAGCTTTTATGAGTCTACTGACAGGCTTTGAGGTACGTAAAATAATGTATGATAGTCCTACACATGCTAGGTGTGCCCTGTGTAGATAGTAGCCCCTGAGACTCTGGTTGTCATCGGAAACGATGACGAACAGAGGATCGTATTCCCAGGTAATAACCATACTGCCTTTATGTGCAGGTGATGGAAGCTCCGGTGGCTAGCCGGACTGGCGAGTTTGCCCATTTAAAACGACAGTTGGATGCGGCAGACGCCGACATCAATCTTGTTAACAAAAGGCTTGACGAGGCACAGGGTAAGTGTCATTATCTGGTAAACGCCATATAGTAAGAGCAGCATGATGCCAGTATCTTTAATATGTTGTGACTGCAGATGGAGCTACCACTGTTGAAGCCTTGCAGGCAGAACTTGCCCGAGCCAAGGAACAAGCGAGGGTTGGTAATCCGGCTGCTTTGAAGGCGGCCGAAGAGTTGAAAGCCGAGAAGGCCGCGCATGGCGAGAGCCGAGATAAGATGGCCAAGATGGCCATAGAATTAAAAGCCGCCACCGACCGTTGCCGGGTTCTTGAAAAGGAAAACCGAGCGAAGGCATCAGACCTTGAGAAGGCTGCTGTGACGAGAAAAGACCTCCGTTCTGCTACGAGGGCGAAGAAGGAGGAGCTACGGGAAGCCGGGGATATTGTAGCTGGGAAATCCTTTATGTTGCGGAGGAAGTTCAGAGATCCACGGTATGCCTCTCTGGATCAGTTGTGGAGTTCGGAGGATGTGTGTATGGATTTGGCGGCGAGTGATGCCGATGCGGCCAAGTACTTCCAGGGTCAGACGGACCGTGAAGTGGACCAACTGTTTTGGGCACAATTCCTTTCTCCCGAGCGTCCGCTTTCATTTTCTGATCAATTAGCCGAATGGGCCGAACTGAGTAGGTTGTCCGGACTCGCCATGAGGTCTGTTATGGATCAGCTATGGCCGGAAAGGCCAAAACCGAACAGCTATTTCGGCTTGGTGCAGCAGTCCCTTGATGTGGTGCCACGCATAAATGCGATGAAAAGGTCGACGTGCATAGAGGGCGCGTGAATGGCCTTTGCCCGTGTTAAAGCATACTGGGCGGAGATGGATGCTACCACTGTTGCAGCGCGGGATTCGGCCATAGGCCGAATGGCTACTGAGCACTACTTTGAAGAAGTTCTTGAGGGTGCTCGTTTGATAGAGACCCAGTGCTCAAAAAATATTATATTTGAATGATATGTAATCTCATTGTAAGCTAAATGCTTTTATACATTGTTATAAGGCTATTTTTATACTTTTGCCTGAAAGTAATGTGATGCCTCCTGGGCGGCCGTTTATGTATACATGTGTATAACCTGAAAGATTGCAGCCATCGGCTTCAACCCTCACGCACATAATGCGGAGGTGCTCGCAAAAACACGCGTGCACACTTAACCCAACGTCTTGGTCCTATTAAGGAGGTGATAGCGGAGCGAGCGAGGCAACCGGACTATAATGCTATAGCACTTTCACTTAGCCATAGGAGTTTGACAGTGGGGCTACTAAATAGCCCCTGGTGGCACCGCACTCTCCCGATCCCGGGGTGCATACATGCCTGGCCGGAAAACGGCCCTTCGTTAAGGCGGAGGAATTCTAACATTCCAACAAGTCATCGAGTGGTTGACCAGTCTCATGCTATATCATGACAGTCAGTTTTCGGCTTTCTCTACTGAGGTGCTCGTCCGGATGAACGAGGGCACAATCGCAGTAGTTCTCCTGGTGCTACCTTAGCCGATAAAGCGGAACGTAAGGCACCAAAACACAGGAGCCGGGCAAACCCAACATTTGACCAAAGACAATGATTCGGAGCTGATGCATATAAGGCCAAACTCGCGATGCCGAACACTCCCTAAGGTATTCGGTCTTAGTGGTATAAACCAGGCCTAAATAATGGCCTTTGTAAGAAGCCCCTTGTGTCCAGGTACGTGCATTGTTCTGGCGTGGCCACATGCCAAGACGTCAGCATCCTTGGAGCGGGTCCCTGCTGCACGTCTGCGCCTGTGTCTCCGTTGTGCCGTATCCTGGACGGGTGTAGCACGATGATCGTCACTTGTCTGCGCGTGTTGAGCCCCTTGTATTGACAAATAGGGATGTGACCATTTATTCGGTATAATTAGCGGCGCTGGACTTGATTAGTTGTGTCTGAGGTCTTGACGACCTATTGGATGCTTTCGCTGGTCTGGGCACCTTTAGTGTGCGGCTGCCAAGGCAGCCTCACTCTCTTCGGCGTGCAGAGATCGCTTGATATTTCCGTGCACTGAAATGATGCCACGCGGACCGGGCATCTTGAGTGTGAGGGAGGCGTAGTGTGGTATTGCATTAAAGCGAGCGAAAGCTTCGCATCCGAGCAGTGCTTGATAGCCACTTTGAAACGGAGCAATGTGGAAAGTTAAATGCTCGCAACGGAAGTTATCGGGGGAGCCGAATATAACTTGTAGTAGGAGGGAGCCCGTACAACGAGCCCCTGGGCCTGGCGTTACTCCTTTAAAGGTAGTATTGCTATGGCGAATTTGTGTTGGGTCCAACCCCATCCCGCGGATTGTATCCTGATATATTATGTTTAGGCTGCTGCCGCCGTCCATCAAGACTCATGTGAAGTGATATCCTCCAATTACTGGGTCTAATACCAGGGCAGCCCATCCTGCGTGTCGGATACTTGCTGAGTAATCGCGATGGTCGAAAGTGATCGGTTGAGACGACCAATGGCAGGACTTCGCGGTGACAGGCACTTGGGTATATTTTCCTAGGAGTGCCGCGTTGTTTTTTCCCTTGATCACGTGTAACACATTTACTGTTTTGACTTCTGGTGGAAATTTCTTTTGTTCCCCCGTGTCTTGCTTGGGAGGCTCGTCCTCGTCTTCACTTGGTGTATCCTCCCCCTTGTGTACGGCGTTGAGCTTGCCGGACTTCTTGAAGACCCAACATTCTCTGTGGGTATGATTAGCAGGTTTACCAGGGGTACTATGGATCTGACATACTTGGTCCAAAATTTTGTTGAGGCTGGATAGTTCATCCCTAGTGCCTTTAGGGGGCGACTTTTGACCTGGCTGAGAGCTTTTGAATCCGGCATTTACTGCCGTGCCCTTCGTGTTGTCTTCTTTATTCCGGCATTTGTTATTGCTGTTGCGCCGTGATTTCCCGTTTCCATCTCTAACTTCAGATGTACTGGGGTCACTGGTGCTGCATCTGGCTAGCCAGCTGTCCTCACCCGCGCAAAAGCGGGTCATGAGGTTTGTTAATGCGGCCATCGTTCTCGGCTTATTCTGGCCGAGGTGTCTGGCGAGCCATTCGTCACGGACGCTATGCTTGAAAGCTGCCAAGGCTTCGGCGTCCGGACAGTCGACAATCTGGTTCTTTTTAGTAAGAAACATGTTCCAAAGCTTTCGGGCTGACTCTCCGGGCTGTTGAGTTATATGACTCAGATCGTCTGCATCCGGAGGTCGGACATAAGTCCCTTGAAAATTTGCCCGAAAGGCGTCTTCGAGCTCTTCCCAACTTCCAATGGAGCTTTCGGGGAGGCCTTTGAGCCAGTGACGAGCTGGCCCTTTGAGCTCGAGGGGTAAGTACTTGATGGCGTGGATATCATCTCCTCGAGCCATATGGATATGAAGGATGTAGTCCTCAATCCAGACCCCGGGGTCTGTTGTTCCGTCGTATGCCTCTATGTTTACGGGCTTGAATCCCTCTAGAAATTCATGGTCCAGCACCTCATCGGTGAAACATAGGGGGTGTGCGGCACCCTGTAGCTGGGTGTACCGCGTCGTTCAGATGTTTGTTGTGTTGCATTGTATGCTGGGGCGCGCTTGCGTGGTCCATAGATGGATCTTGTTGCGCCGTCCTTTGGGTGCGAGCCCTCGCATGGGTCGCGTGTTGTATTGTGAGTGGCATTGTATGCCGCTCTGTGTTGGTAGAGGGGTCGTCTATCCGACCAGGTGGCTGCTTTGATATTTGGTTGTGGGGGGTCTGAGGCCTCCTCATCGAATTCGGGTAGCAGCTTCCGCTTTGGGTAGCTCTTGGAGGGGCGATAGTCGCCGTACCTCGCTGCAGTGTTGAGTATTTTACTCCATCTGATTTGGAGTGTGTCTTGCGCGGCCTTGAGCCTTTGCTTCTGCTTTTTAAGACTCCTCACGGTGGCAACAAGCCTTTTACGGGCATTCTGCTGCTCCGGGTGCCTGTCCGGCGTTATGTCGTCTGGACCATTATCCTTGATAGAATTTGTTTGTTCGGTTTGATTATCCGGATTGCTGTTGTCCGGCAGCGGTTCGCCCTGCTCCAGCGCTGGGACTGTGTGATCGCTATTTCTGTCGAGGCGGGATTTGGGGCGGCGCTTGCGTCGCTGCTTTGACTGCTTTTCGAGGGAACAAGCCTTCGCTGCGTCCTTCCGCTCCTCGTCGTCATCTTTTGGTGCGTCCACCATGTATACGTCGTATGACAAGGTGGCGTTCCAGGGCCCAATAGGCGCTGGTTCTTCATCGTCTCCTTCATCGGCGTCCATACCGTTGATGTCTTCGGAGTCAAAGTCAAGCATGTTGGTTAAATCGTCGACAATGGCTACAAAGTGGGTGGTGGGTGGGCTTTGAATTTCTTCATCGTCCGTATCCCAACCTTGCTGACCGTAGTCCGGCCCGGGCTCTCCTGATAAAGAGAGAGACTTTAGTGTCTTCAGAATATCGCCGAAAGGCAAGTGCTGAAAGATGTCCGTGGTAGTAAACTCCATGATCGGCGCCCAATCGGATTCGATCGGCAGGGGCACGGAGGGTTCGGAGTCCGGAGAGGAGTCCGGCTCCTTGGAGTCATGAGTCTCGCAGAGTGCGGGGCTGGTGTTCGGCTCGATCGCCATTGGGATCGCAGCCCCCGAGGCGGCGTCCAACCACCCATCCTCGATTGGCGCAGTCGACTCCGAATTAAGGGTCGAAGCCGATGCAGGTGCAGCCTCCAAGGCACTGTTCGGTAGCAGAGCTAGATCATGCTCGTCGTGACAGTGCGGCGCGCTCGGCAGTGCTCGAATCTGTCGAAGATCAAGTCCCCGTGGATGTCAGCCGTGTAGTTTAAGCTTCCAAATCTGACCTGACGGCCAAGGGCATAGCTTTCAATCTGCTCCAGATGGCCAAGTGAATTGGCCCGCAGTGCGAAGCCGCCGAAGAAGAAGATCTGTCCATGGAGGAAGGTCTCACCCTGGACTGCATCGCCATTGATGATCGTAGGAGCCATCAAGCCTGACGGCGACGACACAGAGGAACTCTCAATGAAAGCACCAATGTCGGTGTCAAAACCGGCAGATCTCGGGTAGGGGGTCCCGAACTGTGCGTCTAGGCCGGGTGGTAACAGGAGGCAAGGGACACGAAGTTTTACCCAGGTTCGGGCCCTCTCGATGGAGGTAAAACCCTACGTCCTGTTTGATTAATATTGATGATATGGGTAGTACAAGAGTAGATCTACCACGAGATCGGAGAGGCTAAACCCTAGAAGCAGCCTATGGTATGATTGTTGTTGTGTATGTTGTCCTATGGACTAAAACCCTCCAGTTTATATAGACACCGGAGAGGGTTAGGGTTACACAAAGTCGGTTACAATGGTAGGAGATCTACATATCCGTATCGCCAAGCTTGCCTTACACGCCAAGGAAAGTCCCTTCCGGACACGGGACGAAGTCTTCAATCTTGTATCTTCATACTCCAGGAGTCCGGCTGAAGGTATAGTCCGGCTATCCGAACACCCCCTAATCCAGGACTCCCTCACTCTTGTCAGTACCTTTTGCCTTGTAACATTGTACTTAATTAATTGCTATTTGATTATGTATCATTACTCTGCACCTGAGCTTCATTATCCTCTATTTCTTCCAATATTATTTGATCTATATTTACTCTTTGCGAAATTTAGAATAATGGCAACCCTTATAAAGAAGTTTCTTTGGGGAATTTATTGAATTATCCTTCCATCGACATGGAGAAGGGCTTTGTCCAGCCCGTGTTAACATGTAATGTAAGTTCATCCTTCTCAAGCCTTCAAAGTTTCTTCTAGTATAGATTTGGATAGGCATCATTTCCTCCACTGCTACTTATTTTTGTGTTTACATCTGATTGGATGTTTGCAACAACTACCGGTTTTAAATTGTAGTTGTAAAAACATGTTCCTTATGCAGAACAGATCCATTTATTTGCTTATATAATTATGAAACCTATTGCGTGTCTCCTTGTTTCTCTTTCAGAGTCGTATCTCTTATGCCAGGCATAACTTTAGGAAAGATAGTGAGCCAAACCATCTTGAAGAGAGCGAGATGACCCCATGGTCCTGTCTTGATGAAGACAGTGAGTTGTAGCTACTCACCAGCAGCTATGAGACAACCTCTGTGCAGTCGTCGCCTCAATCAGTTTGACTTCTTCAGTCTCAACTTAAAGCAGAAAGGCTTGCTTCAGCTTAGCTCTGACTTGATGTCAATGATGCAATGTAGATCTCAGAGGACTACCTTGCGAGATTTGGTGCTATACAGCTAGGGATAGAGCATCTATCATTGACACAACTGAGGTCTCATCAGCTCTGCTTGCGGTGCCCGTCCCGGCCAGGCCTAATGCCCTCTGAAGTGCTCTCAATTTTGTATATTCTTTTGTCGGCGTGTTTATATGCACTGGTGGCGACCTTTGATGCCCAGTGTATGTAATCCGCGGTCACGTTGCATTTATTATCACCGGTGGCGAACTTTGATGCCCGGTGGATCTAATATCCTGTAATTTCTTTATTGTATAGTCTAGGCTTATTCTTGGTTGGTATGCTGTAATTTAGATCGAAAGGTTCAATGGATCTCAATGTTGTCAGTATTCAGGCCGGCCCGTTACTCATATGGGCCAAAACGTGGGCCTATAATCATCTTGGGCCATTAGCAGGTCTAAACGTACAGTAGTTTTCTGCCTTTAACAAGCCGAGTAAAGTTCTGGCCAGCCAGGCCAGACAGTACCATGGGCTTTTAACAGGCTAAAAACTAGATTGGGCTAGCGTTGAGCCAAAAAATTCATGGGCCAATACAGGCCAAAACTGCCTAAGGCCCATGTTTGGCCCAAATAGGACGAGCCGTTAACATGCCAAAATATATCTTGGGCCCTGTTTGGCTCAATAAAATTATGGGCTTTAAGCAGGCCGGTATCAACGTGGGTCGTAGGCTCAACAGTGTCACAGGCCATTATCAGATGAGCTATAAACATGCCGGATTCAACGCGGGCTGTAATTAGGCCCAACTGTTACACGGGCCATTAACAGGCTGATAGGCCAGTTGAACTGAAATTTATCCACGAAGACTACGGGCCGTTAAGAGGCCTAAAGTTACTTCAGAGAAGAAATATCCCAATTTCTGCATGGGCCGTTAAATGGCCTAAAGTTAAACCAGGCCGACAACGTCCCAGATGCACCATAGACCGCTAACATGCCGAAACTATTATCGGGCCGAACTGGTAAACGCGCATTTAACAGGCTGAGATACAAACCTGGCTTAGAATGGGCCCAAAATAAAAGTGGTCTGTTAACGGGACTGATCCGATATGGGCCATAATTTGGCCCCAAACACGATGGGCTATGAACGGGCCTGATCTGATATGGGCCTCAATTTGACCCAAAACATGGCAGGTTGTTAACGGGCCAGCCCACTAGTGTCTGAAAAAATATGGTGGGCCTTTAGCTGGGCCGACATTTTTACCTTAAATGGGCCACTGTTGGACTGTGCCACGTGCCGACATATCATAGGTGTCGTGGAATTGTCACGACAGAAGTCCTAGTGTGAGGACTTAGTCATGAGGCCAACGCATCTATGTGGTAGCTTGAGAGGGGTTGAGTGGAATCGAGAAACGCAATGCAAGACAAGGGTTTAGATAGCTTCGGTCCCCGGGAAACATCATCTGGTAACAACCCTACGTGCTGTTTGAGGCTATCTCTCATTATGATCATGGGGAAGTCGCCGTAAACCGGCTCTCCCAGTTAACCCTAACCCTTTTAAGATTGTTTCTTCTTACTTGTCCCTCTTTGGGGGAGCCCTGCCCCTCCTTATATATGTTGAAGGGGCGGGTTACATGTAGAGTCCAACTCGGACTTAAGGCTTTAACTATTATGACTTCTCTTCTTGGGCTTCTTAACATCTTGGGCTTCATAACGTCTCGGGCTTCATAACTCCTGGCAACCTAGTTACCACTGCCGGCCCGGGAGTTAACTGGTGCCGGTTTAAGATGGTCTGCCGGGAGTTAACTAGTGCCGGTTTAAGAATGTCTGCTTAGTTATCATCTGACTTAACTCCTGTCTTAACTATCAGCCGGTTTAACAACCGGCCGGTTTACCGTCTGGGTTAACTGCCTGTTTTACATGTCTGTCTTAACTGTTAGCCGGTTTAACAACCTGCCGGTTTATCGTCTGACTTAAACACCATCTAGTTTACCACCTGCCTTAACACATGCCGGTTTACCACCTGTAGTAACACCTGCCGGTTTACTAAGTCCCAGTTGGGTTATAACTCCGGCCGGATCATACCGCGGGGTATATTGATACGTCTCCAACGTATCTATAATTTTTGATTGCTCCATGCTATATTATCTACTGTTTTGGACATTATTGGGCTTTATTATCCACTTTTATATTATTTTTGGGACTAACTATTAACCGGAGGCCCAGCCCAGAATTGTTGTTTTTTGCCTGTTTTAGGGTTTCGAAGAAAAGGAATATCAAACGGAGTCCAAACGGAATGAAACCTTCGGGAATGTGATTTTCTCACCGAATACAACTCAGGAGACTTGGACCCTACGTCCAGCCAATTAACAGGAGGCCACGAGGTAGGGGGGCGTGCCTACCCCCCCCCCCCAGGCGCACCCTCCACCCTCGTGGGCCCCCTATTGCTCCACCGACATACTTCTTCCTCCTATATATACCCACGTACCCCCAAATGATCAGATACGGAGCCGAAAACCTAATTCCACCGCCGCAACTTTCTGTATCCACGAGATCCCATCTTGGGGCCTGTTCCGAAGCTCCGCCGAAGGGGGCATCGATCACGAAGGGCTTCTACATCATCATCCAAGCCCCTCCGATGAAGTGTGAGTAGTTTACTTCAGACCTACGGGTCCATAGTTAGTATCTAGATGACTTCTTCTCTCTTTTTGGATCTCAATACAATGTTCTCCCCCTCTCTCGTGGAGATCTATTCGATGTAATCTTCTTTTTGTGGTGTGTTTGTTGAGACCGATGAATTGTGGGTTTATGATCCAGTCTATCTATGAATAATATTTGAATCTTATCTGAATTATTTTATGTATGATTAGTTATCTTTGCAAGTCTCTTTGAATTATCAGTTTGGTTTGGCCTACTAGATTGGTTTTTCTTGCCATGGGAGAAGTGCTTAGCTTTGGGTTCGATCTTGCGATGTCCTTTCCCAGTGACAGAAGGGGCAGCAAGGCACGTATTGTATTGTTGCCATCGAGGATAACAAGATGGTTTTTTTATCATATTGCATGAAACTATCCCTCTACATCATGTTATCTTGCTTAAGGCATTACTCTGTTTTTAACTTAATACTCTAGATATATGCTGGATAGCGGTCGATGAGTGGAGTAATAGTAGTAGATGCAGGTAGGAGTCAGTCTACTTGTCTCGGACGTGATGCCTATATACATGATCATACCTAGATATTCTCATAACTATGCTCAATTCTGTCAATTGCTCAATAGTAATTTGTTCACCCACCATAGAATACTTATGCTCTTGAGAGAAGCCACTAGTGAAACCTATGGCCCCCAGGTATCTTTCTCATCATATCAATCTCCATCACTTTATTATTGCTTTGCTTTTACTTTGCCTTTTACTTTTCACTTTGCATCTCTATACCAAAAATACCAAAAATATTATTTATCATCTCTATCAGATCTCACTTTCGTAACTGATCATGAAGGGATTGACAACCCCTAAGCGCGTTGGTTGCGTTGAGCTATTGTTTTTGTGTAGGTATGAGGGACTCGCGCGTAGCCTCCTACTGGATTGATACCTTGGTTCTCAAAAACTGAGGGAAATACTTACGCTACTTTGCTGCATCATCCTCTCCTCTTCGGGGAAATCCAACGCAGTGCTCAAGAGGTAGCAAGAAGAATTTCTGGCGCCGTTGCCGGGGAGTTTGCGCAAAAGTCAACATACCAAGTACCCATCACAATCCCTATCTCCCGCATTACATTATTTGCCATTTTCCTCTCATTTTCCTCTCCCCCACTTCACCCTTGCCATTTTATTCGCCCTCTCTCTCTCTATCCTCCCTCTCTTTCTCTATTTGCCTCTTTTTGGTCGTTTGCCTTTTGTTTGCTCGTGTGTTGGATTGCTTGTTTATCGCGATGGCTCAAGATAATACTAAATTGTGTGACTTCACCAATACCAACAACAATGATTTCCTTAGCACTCCGATTGCTCCTCTTACCGATGTTGAATCTTGTGAAATTAATACTGCTTTGCTGAATCTTGTCATGAAAGATCCGTTCTCCGACCTTCCTAGTGAAGATGCCGCTACCCATCTTAATAGCTTCGTTGATTTGCGTGACATGCAAAAGAAGAAAGATGTTGATAATGATATTGTTAAATTGAAGCTATTTCCTTTTTCGCTTAGAGATCGTGCCAAAGCTTGGTTTTCATCTTTGCCTAAAAATAGTATTGATTCATGGAACAAGTGCAAAGAAGCTTTTATCTCTAAGTATTTTCCTCCCACTAAGATCATCTCTCTTAGAAACGATATTATGAATTTTAAGCAACTTGATCATGAACATGTTGCACAAGCTTGGGAGAGAATGAAATTAATGATACGTAATTGCCCTACTCATGGTTTAAATTTGTGGATGATTATACAAAAAATTTATGCCGGATTGAATTTTGCTTCTAGAAATCTTTTGGATTCGGCCGCGGGAGGCACTTTTATGGAAATCACCTTAGGAGAAGCTACTAAACTCCTAGATAATATTATGGTTAATTATTCTCAATGGCATACTGAAAGATCTACTAATAAAAAGGTGCATGCGATAGAAGAAATTAATCTTTTGAGTGGAAAGATGGATGAACTTATGAAATTATTTGCTAATAAGAGTGTTTCTTCTGATCCTAATGATATGCCCTTGTCTACTTTGATTGAGAATAATAATGAATCTATGGATGTGAATTTTGTTGGTAGGAATTTTTTTGGTAACAACGCGTATAGAGGAAATTTCAATCCTAGGCCTTATCCTAGTAATCCCTCTAATAATTATGGTAATTCCTACAACAACTCTTATGGAAATTATAATAAGATGCCCTCTGATTTTGAATCTAATATTAAAGAATTTATTTCTTCGCAAAAGAATTTTAATGCTATGATTGAAAAAAATTGCTTAAGATTGATGATTTGGCTAGGAACGTTGATAAAATTGCTGTTGATGTTGATTCTTTGAAACTTAGATCTATTCCTCCTAAGCATTATATCAATGAGTCTCTCAAAGCCATGAGAATTTCCATTAATGAGTGCAAGGAAAGAACCGCTAGGACGCGTGCTATGAAAGATGCCTTTATTAAAGCGTGTTCTCCTAGTTCCTATGAAAATAATGATGAAGATCTAAAAGTTATTGATGTGTCCCCTATTAAATATTTGTTTTGCCATATTAATCTTGATAATGATGGGACTGAATATGATCCACCTTTACCTAGAAGGCGTTCTAAAAATTCGGAGTATTTAGATCTTGATGGTGAAATTGATAAAAGTGGGATTAAAAGAAATAAAACCCAAGATGATGCTAAACCCACTATATTGGATTTCAAGGAATTTAATTATGAAAATTGCTCTTTGATTGATTGTATTTCCTTGTTGCAATCCATGCTAAATTCTCCTCATGCTTATAGTCAAAATAAAGCCTTTACCGAACATATCGTTGATGCCTTGATGCAATCTTATGAAGAAAAACTTGAGTTGAAAGTTTCTGTCCCTAGAAAACTTTATGATGAGTGGGAACCTACTATTAAAATTAAAATTAAAGATTATTAGTTTTATGCTTTGTTTCATTTGGGTGCTAGTGTCTCTACTATTCCCAAAACTTTGTGTGATTTGCTAGATTTCCGTGATTTCGATGATTGCTCTCTAAACTTGCATCTTGTGGATTCCACTATTAAGAAACCTATGGGAAGAATTAATGATGTTCTTATTGTTGCAAATAGGAATTATGTGCCCGTAGATTTTATCGTTCTTGATATAGATTGCAATCCTTCTTGCCCTATTATTCTCGGTAGACCTTTCCTTAGAACGGTTGGTGCAATTATTGATATGAAGGAAGGGAATATTAGATTTCAATTTCCATTAAAAAAGGGCATGGAACACTTCCCTAGAAAGAAAATTAAATTACCTTATGAATCTATTATGAGAGCCACTTATAGATTGCCTACCAAAGATGGCAATACCTAGATCTATTCTTGCTTGTTATGCCTAGCTAGGGGCGCTAAACGATAGCGCTTGTTGGGAGGCAACCCAATTTTATTTTTATTCCTTGCTTTTTCCTCCTGTTTAGTAATAAATAAATTATTTATACTCTGTTTTATTTGTGTTTTTTGTGCTTAATTAGTGTTTGTGCCAAGTAGAACCGTTGGGAAGACTTGGGGAAAGTCTTGTTGAACTTGCTGTAAAAAACAGAAACTTTAGCACTCACGAGAACTGCTGTCATTTTTATTTTGAGAGTGATATTTAGTTAATTATTTTTGCAGATGATTAATAGATAAATTCCTCACGTCCAGCAATTTATTTTAGAATTTTTGGGGTTCCATATCTTGCGCTAGATACAGATTACTACAGACTGTTCTGTTTTTGACAGATTCTGTTTTTCGTGTGTTGTTTGCTTATTTTGATGAATCTATGGCTAGTAAAATAGTTTATGAACCATAGAGAAGTTGGAATACAGTAGGTTTAACACCAATATAAATAAAGAATGAGTTCATTACAGTACCTTGAAGTGATCTTTTGTTTTCTTTCGCTAATGGAGCTTACGAGATTTTCTACTTTAAGTTTTGTGTTGTGAAGTTTCAAGTTTTGGGTAAAGATTTGATGGATTATGGAACAAGGAGTGGAAAGAGCCTAAGCTTGGGGATGCCCATGGCACCCCCAAGATAATCTAAGGACACCTAAAATCCAAAGCTTGGGGATGCCCCGGAAGGCATCCCCTCTTTCGTCTACTTCTATCGATAACTTTACTTGGAGCTATATTTTTATTCACCACATGATATGTGTTTTGCTTGGAGCGCCTTTTATGATTTGAGTCTTTTCTTGTTAGTCTACCACAATCATCCTTGCTGTCACACCTTTTGAGAGAGTCATACATAATTTGGAATTTGATATAATACTCTATGTGCTTCACTTATATCTTTTGAGCTTTATAGTTTTGCTCTAGTGATTCACTTATATCTTTTAGAGAATGGTGGTGGATTTGTTTTATAGAAACTATTGATCTCTCATGCTTCACTTAGATTATTTTGAGAGTCTTAATAGCATGGTAATTTGCTTAAAACCCTAATATGCTTGGTATGCAAGATTTAATAATAAAACTTTCTTATGAGTGTGTTGAATACTAAGAAAAGTTTGATGCTTGATGATTGTTTTGAGATATGGAGGTAATAATATCAAAGTCATGCTAGTTGAGTAGTTGTGAAATTGACAAATACTTGTGTTGAAGTTTGCAAGACCTGTAGCATGCACGTATGGTAAACGTTATGCAACAAATTTGAAACATGAGGTGTTATTTGATTGTCTTCCTTATGAGTGGCGGTCGGGGACGAGCGATGGTCTTTTCCTACCAATCTATCCCCCTAGGAGCATGCGCGTAGTGCCGAGGTTTTTGATGACATGTAGATTTTTGCAATAAGTATGTGAGTTCTTTATGACTAATGTTGAGTCCATGGATTATACGCACTCTCACCCTTCCATCCTTGCTAGCCTCTTCGGTACCATGCATTGCCCTTTCTCACATTGAGAGTTGGCGCAAACTTCGCCGGTGCATCCAAACCCCGTGATATGATACGCTCTTTCACACATAAACCTCCTTATATATTCCTCAAAACAGCCACCATACCTACCTATTATGGCATTTTCATAGCCATTCCGAGATATATTGCCATGCAACTTTCCATCATTCCGTTCATCATGACACATTCATCATTGTCATATTGCTTAGCATGATCATGTAGTTGACATAGTATTTGTGGCAAAGCCACCATTCATAATTCTTTCATACATGTCACTCTTGGTTCATTGCATATCCTGGTACACCGCCGGAGGCATTCATATAGAGTCATCTTTGTTCTAGTATCGAGTTGTAATCATTGAGTTGTAAATAAATAGAAGTGTGATGATCATCATTTTCTAGAGCATTGTCCCAAGTGAGGAATATTTAAAAAAAAAGAGAAAGTCCATAAAAAAGAGAAGGCCCAAAAAAAGATAAAGGCCATAAAAAAGAGAAGGCCCAAAAAAATGAGAAAAAGAGAGAAGGGACAATGTTACTATCCTTTGCCACACTTGTGCTTCAAAGTAGCACCATGATCTTCATAGTAGAGAGTCTCTCATGTTATCACTTTCATATACTAGTGGGAATTTTTCATTATAGAACTTGGCTTGTATATTCCAACAATGGGCCTCCTCAAGTGCCCTAGGTCTTCGTGAGCAAGCAAGTTGGATGCACACCCACTAGTTTCTTTTGTTGAGCTTTCATACATTTATAGCTCTAGTGCATCCGTTGCATGTCAATCCCTACTCCTTGCATTAACATCAATCGGTGGGCATCTCCATAGCCCATTGATTAGCCTCGTTGATGTGAGACTTTCTCCTTTTTGTCTTATCCACATAACCCCCTCATTATATTCTATTCCACCTATAGTGCTATGTCCATGGCTCGCGCTCATATATTGCGTGAAAGTTAATAGGTTTGAGATTACTAAAGTATGAAACAATTGCTTGGCTTGTCATCGGGGTTGTGCATGATGATAGCATTCTTGTGTGACGAAAATGAAACATGACTAAACCATATGATTTTGTACGGATGAACTTTCTTTGGCCATGTTATTTTGAGAAGACATAATTGCTTAGTTAGTATGCTTGAAGTATTATCATTTTTATGTCAATATGAACTTTTTTCTTGAATCTTTCGGATCTGAATATTCATACCACAATTAAGAAGAATTGCATTAAAATTATGCCAAGTAGCACTCCGCATAAAAATTTCTGTTTTTATCATTTACCTACTCGAGGACGAGCAGGAATTAAGCTTGGGGATGTTTGATACGTCTCCAACGTATCTATAATTTTTGATTGCTCCATGCTATATTATCTACTGTTTTGGACATTATTGGGCTTTATTATCCACTTTTATATTATTTTTGGGACTAACCTATTAACTGGAGGCCCAACCCAGAATTGTTATTTTTTGCCTGTTTTAGGGTTTCGAAGAAAAGGAATATCAAACGGAGTCCAAACGGAATGAAACCTTCGGGAACGTGATTTTCTCACCGAATACAACTCAGGAGACTTGGACCCTACGTCAAGCCAATTAACAACAGGCCACGAGGTAGGGGCCGCGCCTGCCCCCCCCCCCCCCAGGCGCGCCCTCCACCATCGTGGGCCCCCTGTTGCTCCACCGACGTACTTCTTCCTCCTATATATACCCACGTACCCCCAAACAATCAGATACGGAGCCAAAAACCTAATTCCACTGCCGCAACTTTCTGTATCCATGAGATCCCATCTTGGGGCCTGTTACGGAGCTCTGCCGGAGGGGGCATCGATCACGGAGGGCTTCTACATCATCATCCAAGCCCCTCCGATGAAGTGTGAGTAGTTTACTTTAGACCTACGGGTCCATAGTTAGTAGCTAGATGGCTTCTTATCTCTTTTTGGATCTCAATACAATGTTCTCCCCCTCTCTCGTGGAGATCTATTCGATGTAATCTTCTTTTTGCGGTGTGTTTGTTGAGACCGATGAATTGTGGATATATGATCCAGTCTATCTATGAATAATATTTGAATCTTCTCTGAATTCTTCTATGTATGATTAGTTATCTTTGCAAGTCTCTTCGAATTATCAGTTTGGTTTGGCCTACTAGATTGGTTTTTCTTGCCATGGGAGAAGTGCTTAGCTTTGGGTTCGATCTTGCGGTGTCCTTTCCCAGTGATAGAAGGGGCAGCAAGGCACGTATTGTATTGTTGCCATCGAGGATAACAAGATGGTTTTTTTATCATATTGCATGAAACTATCCCTCTACATCATGTCATCTTGTTTAAGGCGTTACTCTGTTTTTAACTTAATACTCTAGATGCATGCTGGATAGCGGTCGATGAGTGGAGTAATAATAGTACATGCAGGTAGGAGTCAGTCTACTTGTCTCGGACGTGATGCCTATATACGTGATCATACCTAGATATTCTCATAACTATGCTCAATTCTGTCAATTGCTCAACAGTAATTTGTTCACCCACCATAGAATACTTATGCTCTTGAGAGAAGCCACTAGTGAAACCTATGGCCCCCGGGTCTCTTTCTCATCATATCAATCTCCATCACTTTATTATTGCTTTGCTTTTACTTTGCCTTTTACTTTTCACTTTTCATCTCTATACCAAAAATACCAAAAATATTACTTATCATCTCTATCAGATCTCACTTTCGTAACTGACCGTGAAGGGATTGACAACCCCTAAGCGCATTGGTTGCGTTGAGCTATTGTTTTTGTGTAGGTACGAGGGACTCGCGCACAGCCTCCTACTGGATTGATACCTTGGTTCTCAAAAACTGAGGGAAATACTTACGCTACTTTGCTGCATCATCCTCTCCTCTTTGGGAAATCCAACGCAGTGCTTAAGAGCTAGCATATATCCCTGACATTAGCCCCCAGTTTAATTTGGATTTATCCATACTAAACTGATCTTGATTATCCTTAAGTCCTTGTCACTTCCTTCTTCTATAAAATCCGAGTCAATAGACCAGGTTCATAATCAATTTGCTGACATTGGTTTGTCATAGAGAAATATTGTGAAGAATAACTCCTTTGACTTCAGCTCCCAATGCTTAACAAAAATATTGGCCTTTGAAATACTCATTTGATCTTCAGCCAGTTTAAGAATGTAGAACTTGCCAGTTTAAGAATGTAAAACTTTACCGGTTTACTATTGCCAAAATTGCCAGTTTAAGAATATTGATGGCACCGGATCAGAACTGTTTGTTAACATCAGTTTTGAAAATATACCTCTTATATGCCTATCAATTGTAGCCCCCAAGTCTTAATAAGGTAGCATAGCAACATCTTAAGACTTGCTTCAATATGAGTGTCACAAGCTTGAAGAAATCCAGGTTGTTCATCTCAATCACCAGTCAGAACTGGGTATTCCACATATGTAGCCCCCAAGTGCTGGGTTGTCATGCTTGCAGCAACCTGGGACTTGAAATTGCCTTATGCTTATAAAAACTTCAATCAGTGTATCCCCCAAGGGTCGGGTCATTATGCAATAATGAGTAGGGACTTTATAGATATGATCATGTAGACTTGAACATCAATGTGTAGCCCCCAAGGGCCGGCTCAGTAAGATAATATTGAGCTGGGACTTTATATATACTTCATTGAGAATAACATTATATAATGTAACCCCCATCATGGGGCTTGAACCCACGTCCACAAAGTTGAGAGCTTTGTGCTTTACCAACTGAGCAGTGGATCCTTTAATAATAGATGAAAATTTGTGTACCTTGATTTGTTGACAGGAGCAATTGGTAGCCCCCAAGGGCCGGCTCATTACGATGTGATGAGTCGGGTCTTCAATAAGTGAGCAAACAATGACTTTGCATTAGCCCCCAAGTGTCATGGTGCATCCTTGCAGCGACATGAGACTTGTGTATTTTTTGTAATCCCAACTTGAATAATGTAGCCCCCAAGTGCCGGGTCGTAAGCCTGCAGCGAGTCGGGACTATTCCTTCCATTGTACTCCCTCCATCCCAAAATTCTTGTCTTAAATTTGTCTAAATACGGATGTATCTAGTTACGTTTTAGTATTAGATACATCTGTATCTAGATAAATCTAAGACGAGAATTTTGGGACGGAGGGAGTATAATAAATCATATCCATTTGATAAAATAAGATGAGGATTGTGCTAAAGAGACTTTGAAAACCTCGGTCATAATATTGGTTATTGATAACCATAATAAAAAATCCAGCCGTGTTGGCTATTAAAGATTTGAATAAGTATAACCTGGTTTGAAAACCGATTCCTGCCATATAAGCCGGTATATCCATTCACATATGATACATGCTATGATGATGTAATGATGATGTATGATGTAATATATGATGATGTATATGTATGATCAAGAGGGTTTAAGCTATGGTTCGGATACGACCAGAGCCCCCATGTAGTCATAATTATGGCATTGCGCCGATCAAGAGGTGTAGCTATGGTTCGAATACGACCAAGCCCCCAAGTGATTTCCCTGGTGCCCTTATGCTGATCAAGAGGTGTAACTATGGTTCGAACCCATAGCCCCCAAGTGATTTCCCTGGTGGCCTTTTATGCCTATCAAGAGGTGTAGCTATGGTTCGGATACGACCAAGCCCCCAAGTGATTTCCCTGGTGCCCTTATGCTTATCAAGAGGGTATAAGCTATGGTTCGGATACGACCAGAGCCCCCAAGTGATTTCCCTGGTGGCTTTAAGCCTATCAAAAGGTGTGACTATGGTTCGAACATAGCCCCCAAGTGATAGTGTGAGCTGTGCTCAAGGAATATCCATGTTTGAGCTATGCTATGCAGCAGACTCTCTTTGGCCCCTTATGATAATATTGGCTTGATAGTCGGATTACAGAAATAACCAGAGCTGTGCTCTTATGATAACATTGGTCTTGATAGCCGGATCAAGAGGTGTAGCTATGGTTCGAATACGACCAAGCCCCCAAATGATACTGTGAGCTGTGCTCAAGGGGTACCTATGTTTGAGCTATGTTGTGCAGCAGACTCTCTTTGGTCCCTTTAATTTTTCCTGAAAACTCGAACTTGCGAGAGATATTCTTTTTGAACCGGAAATTCTTAAACCGGATACTGAGAGCTTCAAAGATTTTCGGGAGATAGCTTTCCCTTGAGCCGGATTATAAACCGGAGTCCTTCTTTTTAAGCCAGAAATTTTCTGACAGCCTTTAAATTGGCACCAATATGGCGGTTTAAGGTCCTGCATTAAATAGCTTTGCAAGACAGAGTAATTGCTCTTTTAAACAAAGCAATATATAATAAAAATAAACTGGATGGATTTCACCTGATATGTTAGGCCCAAGATTATCCACCGCGGAGTTGATGATCACCCCAGTAAAGGCGGGTGAGTCGGCTATAGGTGCGGACGATGAGTCAGTCGCGTATGTTGATGTAGTGGGGGCGGTGACTTGCTCACGTATCCGTCCAGCAGTACGGCACGGACAAGCACTGGTGTTTGTGAACCACAGATGATCTGGACATAGACACCCGTAGATAACCTTTCTGTGCTGTCAGTGAATTCTGTTTTATCCTTATGCATGCATCCAAAGGATTTTCAACAACACCTGATGACTTTGACTTTTCGTCCAACCGGCCCTCTTTTTTTTTAAAGCCCACCGGATCAACTTTTCTCCCAACCGCACCTCACCTTATCCTTTCCTTCTTGCATACAGGGATCCAACGCGACTTGAGAGTAGGGGCGGAGAACAGCGACGACTCAACGGGGGCACTGGCGGTTTTAAGGCCTCGGTGGCTCACGGTGAAAGGCGGGCGTGGCGATGCGAAGACAACAGGCTGACTGAGGCCGCGCCCGCGTCCACAATGACGAAGCTGCTGCCCGGCGAAGCCGCAATCATCATAGAATGAGACCCGTGGCAGCTTACAATGAGGTAAGCCGGCCTTGGCGGCTCAGATTGGGACCACGACGGAGGTAGCTAGAGGTGGATGCCTGCTAAAGCGGCTGGCGGTTTATGGTACATCCACCGTGGCGGATCAACAACGGCGGGTCAAAGCCGAGGGGCTCGAGAGTGAAGCGGGTCTGCAGGTGGTTTGTCGGGCGGCTGCGACGCACAGGCGGAGACCGCAACGGTGACTCGGCCACGACAGAGACGGAGGTGGCCCAGAGCGAAAACGAGTCGGAGTCGACTTGAGACCGTGGCGGCCACTCGGATTGAGGCCGTGAGCAACTCGAGATGAGTCGAGGCAAGGCCGGCTTGGATTTAGTTCAGTGATGTCTTGGCGGTGGTGCGCTAGCGGCTCGAGGCAAACCGGTGGGCATGGCTTGATGCTGGTGTCCGTAGGGGCGACTCAGCCCACAAACAACGGGAGGCCGTGGCCACTCGAAGCCGGTTCGTGGTAGTAACAACTTGAGGCCGGCGTCCGGAGGTGGCAGTTCGGAAGATGCATCCACGATTCAAGGCGAAGGCGGAGTAAACCGGTGGAGGTGACTCAACAGCAGCCCGGTCGAGAGGCCCCGAGGAAGGAGATCGAGGCGGTAGGTCGGCAATTTATAATGCGGTGGGCTGACTCGGCCGCAACGGCGATTTGGCGAGGCGGACCAGAGTGAGGCGCAGTGACTCGGAGAAGAGTTGACCCGGCGGGGGAGCTTCAGAGGTGGCTCAGGAAAGGACGGTTCAAGACCGGAACGAGTGCGGCCCATAGTAGACTATTGATGCCACGGCCACGACGGTGCAGGGGTCCGGTGGCTCAAGCAACGGTGGCCTGCCGCAGAGTGCTTAGAACAGCAGCAGCTGCAGTGCAGTGGAACAAACAGTCGGCAGCTCGTCGTCAGCAGTTTGGCGATTTAACCCTAACAGGCTCCAAGGCAGGAGATCAACCTAGCAACAGCTCAGCAGGGCCCTTAATCTGGGTGCCTCGGGGGAGTGAGGCAGGGAAGCAGCAACAGGGCAGTTTAACAATGAACCGAGGTGAGGCATTCTGGCGCAGTTATGGCGACGAAGTCAGCGGCGCTTCTGAATGCCTCACCTCGGTTCCGCATCGTCTCCAGGAGGCACGGCACGCGACAGCAGTAGCTCCAGGAGACGAGGCGGCTCCGCAAAGGTGGCTTGGAGATGGCGGCCTTGTGGCAGGCAAGCCATCGGACGATTTAGTCACAGAGGAGGCTGAGCCCAGGTGACCACGAGGCGATTCACGGCAACATAGAAAACGGTGCGGTGAACCGGACAGAGGCGGAACACCAACATGGCCTTTCCACGGTGGAGGTGGAGACCGCGGCAGTGACTCCGATTGAAGAATGGCGACTTCGGCGAGTTATGGACAATCAGCGACAGCGGTTCAAAGAGACGGTTACAGGTCACGGTGGCGAGGTTGTACTGGTGACTGCAGCGGAAACTATGGTCGCTTGAACTCCAGTCGGCCTCGGAGCAGTAACACTGCAGACTAATCACCTTGTGCAGGTCTTGCCTCAGACTCAGCAGTTTGAAACGACGCAACAGCGACGCATGGCTGAACCGATAGTGGATTCAAGGCACAATGACGGCCGGTTTAACACGCAATGGTGGATCGACAGCTGTAGCAGAAACGGCCTGACCGTGCTCACAGCACGGTCGGCTCGAAGGTTACAAGAGAAATGTAGATCAAGACTTGGCTCGCCGGTGAAACAATGGCATTCTGCGCTTTAAAAGTGAGCCAGTGATGTAGTGTTTTGAGCTTCGGTGACTCAGGGCGTGGACGACGAGGTCGCTTGGCCGGGGCGACTCAGCACGCGGTTCGGACGGCGGGCGCATGTCTTACAGCGACAGCAGACGGAGGAGCGGCCGAGTTGGCCGAGCCCGCAGCTGACAATAACGGGCGGGTCAATCCGGACCGGGTCACACCACTTGCGCCGGGGCGGTTTAGTACAGTCCTAGGCATTGACTTGGAGCGAGGGTGACCGTAGAGTCCGCGTCCTTCTCCAGGTCATGGTTGTAGAGTTCCTCCGGGTCATGGTGGCCGGCTCAGAGATAGTATCGACTTTGAAGATGCGGGGCAAAGCTGCAGCAACGACTTGGAAACCACTTGGCCATGGCACCAGCGGCGACTTTAAAACGCAGGGGCAGGGGCGACTCACGCGAGGGGCTGGCAGTGACTCGGAGGCAAATGGTTTGGTGGTGTAGACGTGCCAGGCCACTGAGACCGGTCGGCGGGTCGCTCTTCATAGTTTGTTGTAACGCCTGGTTGTTTTTAGGTTCGAGCTGGCAGTTTGACTCCGTCTCGGTTTCTAACAGTGCAGCAGAAATTTAATCCGGTTACGACGGATCAACACATTACGGTGGCCGCACCATGCAACCCTAATTTCTCAATCCTCCAACTTGCATCTCGGGTTATCCTGCACGCTATCTGTGCTGGCATTTTTTTCATCTGACATATCTGATCTAGTAGTACTCAAGTAGTCCTGGCCCTATGGGATTCCCTCAGATAAATAGCAGGAGCAATTTAAATCTCCTCTTCAACGCCGGGTCGTGTATGGACTTTGAGCGTCTTAGAATTGATTTTGATCTCTGATGATTTTTCCTTCATCTGGATGTTGCAACTGGGTGGACGACTCATGATCCGAGAGCTCTGGTATTTGCATCATGGACTAACCACCATACTCCATCCGAGGCCACGACAACTCAAACAATACTTTGTCTCGGTATCGGTAGATCGCCATGATTTTTTCGACGGCTTGTAAAAAAACATAACCCTAAATTTCTTTCATCTCAAATCTCGTACATCGCTCCGGCTGCCTTCTATGGAGACGATATAGATCCTTCCAAATCGGTTCCTCTTTGTTCAACAAATCGTGAGCTTCTTGATCCTTGAAGAGGTCCCTCCAAGAATTCAACACCACCGTGCGCGGGCCCCATGGTGGGCGCCAACTGTCGTGGAATTGTCACGACAGATGTCCTAGTGCGAGGACTTAGTTGTGAGGCCAACGCATCTATGTGGTAGCTTGAGAGGGGTTGAGTGGAATCGAGAAACGCAACACAAGACAAGGGTTTAGACAGCTTCGGCCCTGGGAAACATCATCCGGTAACAACCCTACGTGTTGTTTGAGGCTATCTCTCATTATGATCATGGGGAAGTCGCCGTAAACCGGCTCTCCCAGTTAACCCTAACCGTTTTAAGATTATTTCTTCTTACTTGTCCCCCTTTGGGGGAGCCCTGCCCCTCCTTATATATGTTGAAGGGGCGGGTTACATGTAGAGTCCAACTCGGACTTAAGGCTTTAACTATTCTGACTTCTCTTCTTGGGCTTCTTAACATCTTGGGATTCATAACGTCTCGGGCTTCATAACTCCTGGCAACATAGTTACCACTGTCGGCCCGGGAGTTAACTGGTGCCGGTTTAAGATGGTCTGCCGGGAGTTAACTGGTGCCGGTTTAAGATGGCCTTCCGGTTTAAGAATGTTTGTTGAGTTATCATCTGACTTAACTCCTATCTTAACTATCAGCGGTTTAACAACCGGCCGATTTACCGTCTGGGTTAACTGCCTGTTTGACCTGTCTGTCTTAACTGTTAGCCGGTTTAACAACCTGCCGGTTTACCGTCTGACTTAACACCATCCGGTTTACCACCTACCTTAACACATGCCGGTTTACCACCTACCGTAACACCTACCGGTTTACTAAGTCCCAGCCGGGTTATAACTCCGGTCGGATCATACCTAAAGGAAATATGCCCTAGAGGAAATAATAAAGTTATTATTTATTTCCTTATATCATGATAAATGTTTATTATTCATGCTAGAATTTTATTAACCGGAAACATAATACATGTGTGAATACATAGACAAACAGAGTGTCACTAGTATGCCTCTACTAGACTAGCTCGTTAATCAAAGATGGTTATGTTTCCTAACCATGGACAAAGAGTTGTTATTTGATTAACGGGATCACATCATTAGGTGAATGATCTGATTGACATGACCCATTCCATTAGCTTAGCACCTGATCGTTTAGTATGTTGCTATTGCTTTCTTCATGACTTATACATGTTCCTATGACTATGAGATTATGCAACTCCCGTTTGCCGGAGGAACACTTTGTGTGCTACCAAACGTCACAACATAAATGGGTGATTATAAAGGTGCTCTACAGGTGTCTCCAAAGGTACATGTTGGGTTGGCGTATTTCGAGATTAGGATTTGTCACTCCGATTGTCGGAGAGGTATCTCTGGGCCCTCTCGGTAATGCACAACACATAAGCCTTGCAAGCATTGCAACTAATGAGTTAGTTGTGAGATGATGTATTACGAAATGAGTAAAGAGACTTGTCGGTAACGAGATTGAACTAGGTATTGAGATACCGACGACCGAATCTCGGGCAAGTAACATACCGATGACAAAGGGAACAACGTATGTTCTTATGCGGTCTGGCCGATAAAAGATCTTCGTAGAATATGTAGGAGCCAATATGAGCATCCAGGTTCCGCTATTGGTTATTGACCGGAGACGTGTCTCGGTCATGTCTACATTGTTCTCGAACCCGTAGGGTCCGCACGCTTAAGGTTTCGATGACAGTTATATTATGAGTTTATGCATTCTGATGTATCGAAGTTTGTTCGGAGTCCCGGATGTGATCACGGACATGACGAGGAGTCTCGAAATGGTCGAGACATAAAGATTGATATATTGGAAGCCTATATTTGGATATCAGAAGTGTTCCGGGTGAAATCGGGATTTTACCGAAGTACCGGGAGGTTACCGGAACCCCCCGGGAGGTATATGGGCCTTAGTGGGCTTTAGTGTAAGAGAGGAGAGGTGGCCAGGGCTGGGCCGCGCGCCCCTCCCCCCCTAGTCCGAATAGGACAAGGAGAAGGGGCCGGCGCCCCCCTTCCTTCTCTCTCTCCTCTTTCCCCCCTCCCGAATCCTATTCCAACTAGGAAAGGGGGGGAATCCTACTCCCAGAGGGAGTAGGACTCCTCCTGGCGCGCCCTCTCCTGGCCGGCTGCACCCTCCCTTTGAACCTTTATATATGGAGGCAGGGAGCACCCCTAGAGAAACAAGTTGATCCACGTGATCATATTCTTAGCCGTGTGCGGTGCCCCCTTCCACCATAGTCCTCGATAATATTGTAGCGGTGCTTAGGCGAAGCCCTGCGACAGTAGTACATCAAGATCGTCACCACGCCGTCGTGCTGGCGAAACTCTTCCCCGACACTTTGCTGGATCGGAGTCCGGGGATCATCATCGAGCTGAACGTGTGCTAGAACTCGGAGGTGTTGTAGTTTCGGTGCTTGATCGGTCGGGCCGTGAAGACGTACGACTACATCAACCACGTTGTTCTAACGCTTCCGTTGTCGATCTACAAGGGTACGTAGATCACACTCTCCCCTCTCGTTGCTATGCATCACCATGATCTTGCGTGTCCGTGGGAATTTTTTTGAAATTACTACGTTCCCCAACAGTGGTATCAGAGCCTAGGTTTTATATTTTGATGTTATATGCACGAGTAGAACACAAGTGAGTTGTGAGTGATATAAGTCATACTGCTTACCACCATGTCATACTTTGGTTTGGCGGTATTGTTGGACGAAGCGGCCCGGACCGACATTACGCGTACGCTTACGCGAGACCGGTTCTCCCGACGTGCTTTGCACAAAGGTGGCTAGCGGGTGACAGTTTCTCCAACTTTAGTTGAACCAAGTGTGGCTACGCCCGGTCCTTGAGAAGGTTAAAACAGCACCAACTTGACAAACTATCATTGTGGTTTTGATGCGTAGGTAAGATTGGTTCTTGCTTAAACCCGTAGCAGCCACGTAAAACTTGCAACAACAAAGTAGAGGTCGTCTAACTTGTTTTTGCAGGGCATGTTGTGATGTGATATGGTCAAGACATGATGCTAAATTTTATTGTATGAGATGATCATGTTTTGTAACCGAGTTATCGGCAACTGGCAGGAGCCATATGGTTGTCGCTTTATTGTATGCAATGCAATCGCGCTGTAATGCTTTACTTTATCACTAAGCGGTAGCGGTAGTCGTGGAAGCATAAGATTGGCGAGATGACAACGATGCTACGATGGAGATCAAGGTGTCGCGCCGGTGACGATGGTGATCAAGACGGTGCTTCGAAGATGGAGATCACAAGCACAAGATGATGATGGCCATATCATATCACTTATATTGATTGCATGTGATGTTTATCTTTTATGCATCCTATCTTGCTTTGATTGACGGTAGCATTATAAGATGATCTCTCACTAATTATCAAGAAGTGTTCTCCCTGAGTATGCACCGTTGCGAAAGTTCTTCGTGCTGAGACACCACATGATGATCGGGTGTGATAGGCTCTACGTTCAAATACAACGGGTGCAAAACAGTTGCACACGCGGAATACTCAGGTTATACTTGACGAGCCAATCATATACAGATATGGCCTCGGAACACGGAGACCGAAAGGTCGAGCGTGAATCATATAGCAGATATGATCAACATAGCGATGTTCGCCAATGAAACTACTCCATCTCACGTGATGATCGGACATGGTTTAGTTGATTTGGATCATGTAATCACTTAGAGGATTAGAGGGATGTCTATCTAAGTGGGAGTTCTTAAGTAATATGATTAATTGAACCTAAATTTATCATGAACTTAGTACCTGATAGTATCTTGCTTGTTTATGTATGATTGTAGATAGATGGCCCGTGCTGTTGTTTCGTTGAATTTTAATGTGTTCCTTGAGAAAGCAAAGTTGAAAGATGATGGTAGCAATTACACAGACTGGGTCCGTAACTTGAGGATTATCCTCATTGCTGCACAGAAGAATTACGTCCTGGAAGCACCACTGGGTGCCAGGCCTGCTGCTGGAGCAACACCAGATGTTATGAACGTCTGGCAGAGCAAAGCTGATGACTACTCGATAGTTCAGTGTGCCATGCTTTACGGCTTAGAATCGGGACTTCAACGACGTTTTGAACGTCATGGAGCATATGAGATGTTCCAGGAGTTGAAGTTAATATTTCAAGCAAATGCCCGGATTGAGAGATATGAAGTCTCCAATAAGTTCTATAGCTGCAAGATGGAGGAGAACAGTTCTGTCAGTGAGCATATACTCAAAATGTCTGGGTATAATAATCACTTGATTCAATTGGGAGTTAATCTTCCAGATGATTGCGTCATTGACAGAATTCTCCAATCACTGCCACCAAGCTACAAGAGCTTCGTGATGAACTATAATATGCAAGGGATGAATAAGACTATTCTCGAGCTCTTCGCAATGCTGAAAGCTGCGGAGGTAGAAATCAAGAAGGAGCATCAAGTGTTGATGGTCAACAAGATCACTAGTTTCAAGAAAAATGGCAAAGGGGAGAAGAAGGGGAACTTCAAAAAGAACATCAAGAAAGTTGCTGCTCAAGAGAAGAAACCCAAACCTGGACCTAAGCCTGAAACTGAGTGCTTCTACTGCAAGCAGACTGGTCACTGGAAGCGGAACTACCTCAAGTATTTGGCGGATAAGAAGGATGGCAAGGTGAACAAAGGTATATGTGATATACATGTTATTGATGTGTACCTTACTAATGCTCGCAGTAGCACCTGGCTATTTGATACTGGTTCTATTGCTAATATTTGCAACTCGAAACAGGGACTACGGATTAAGCGAAGATTGGCTAAGGAGGAGGTGACGATGCGCGTGGGAAATGGTTCCAAAGTCGATGTGATCGCAGTCGGCACGCTACCTCTACATCTACCTTCGGGATTAATATTAGAACTAAATAATTGTTATTTGGTGCCAGCGTTAAGCATGAACATTATATCTGGATCTTGTTTGATGCGAGACGGTTATTCATTTAAATCAGAGAATAATGGTTGTTCTATTTACATGAGTAATATCTTTTATGGTCATGCACCCTTAAAGAGTGGTCTATTTTTATTAAATCTCGATAGTAGTGACACACATATTCATAGTGTTGAAACCAAAAGATGCAGAGTTGATAATGATAGTGCAACTTATTTGTGGCACTGCCGTTTAGGTCATATCGGTATAAAGCGCATGAAGAAACTCCATACTGATGGGCTTTTGGAACCACTTGATTATGAATCACTTGGTACTTGCGAACCGTGCCTTATGGGTAAGATGACAAAAACACCGTTCTCCGGTACTATGGAGAGAGCAACAGATTTGTTAGAAATCATACATATAGATGTATGTGGTCTGATGAATGTTGAGGCTCGTGGCGGATATCGTTATTTTCTCACCTTCACAGATGACTTAAGCAGATATGGATATATCTACTTAATGAAACACAAGTCTGAAACATTTGAAAAGTTCAAAGAATTTCAGAGTGAAGTTGAAAATCATCGTAACAAGAAAATAAAATGCCTACGATCTGATCGTGGAGGAGAATATTTGAGTTACGAGTTTGGTGTACATTTGAAACAATGTGGAATAGTTTCACAACTCACGCCACCCGGAACACCACAGCGTAATGGTGTGTCCGAACGTCGTAATTGTACTTTACAAGATATGGTACGATCTATGATGTCTCTTACTGATTTACCGCTATCGTTTTGGGGATGCGCTCTAGAGACGGCTGCATTCACGTTAAATAGGGCACCATCAAAATCCGTTAAGGCGACGCCTTATGAACTGTGGTTTGGCAAGAAACCAAAGTTGTCATTTCTGAAAGTTTGGGGTTGCGATGCTTATGTGAAAAAGCTTCAACCTAATAAGCTCGAACCCAAATCAGAGAAATGTGTCTTCATAGGATATCCAAAGGAAACTATTGGATACACCTTCTATCACAGATCCGAAGGCAAGACTTTTGTTGCTAAATTCGGAAACTTTCTGGAGAAGGAGTTTCTCTCGAAAGATGTGAGTGGGAGGAAAGTAGAACTTGATGAGGTAACTGTACCTACTCCCTTATTGGAAAGTAGTACATCACAGAAACCTGTTTCTGTGACACCTACACCAATTAGTGAGGAAGTTAATGATAATGATCATGAAACTTCAGAACAAGATACTACTGAACCTCGTAGATCAACCAGACTGAGATCCGCGCCAAAGTGGTACGGTAATCCTGTTTTGGAAGTCATGCTACTAGATCATGATGAACCTACGAACTATGAAAAAGCGATGGTGAGCCCAGATTCCACAAAATGGCTTGAAGCCATGAAATCTGAGATGGGATCCATGTATGAGAACAAAGTATGGACTTTGGTTGACTTGCCCGATGATCGGCAAGCAATTGAGAATAAATGGATCTTCAAGAAGAAGACCGACGCTGAAGGTAATATTACTGTCTACAAAGCTCGACTTGTCGCAAAAGGTTTTCGGCAAGTTCAAGGGATTGACTACGATGAGACCTTCTCACCCGTAGCGATGCTTAAGTATGTCCAAATCATGTTAGCAATTGCTGCATTTTATGATTATGAAATTTGGCAGATGGATGTTAAAACTGCATTCCTGAATGGATTTCTAGAAGAAGAGTTGTATATGATGCAACCAGAAGGTTTTGTCGATCCAAAGGGAGCTAACAAAGTGTGCAAGCTCCAGCGATCCATTTATGGACTGGTGCAAGCCTCTCGGAGTTGGAATAAACACTTTGATAGTGTGATCAAAGCATTTGGTTTTATACAGACTTTTGGAGAAGCCTGTATTTATAAGAAAGTGAGTGGGAGCTCTGTAGCATTTCTAATATTATATGTGGATGACATATTACTAATTGGAAATGATATAGAATTTTTGGATAGCATAAAGGGATACTTCAATAAGAGTTTTTCAATGAAAGACCTCGGTGAAGCTGCTTACATATTAGGCATAAAGATCTATAGAGATATGTAACACTCTAGATGTAACTTTCCCAATTTGTACTCCAACTCTTGCCGTTTCCGGCGTTAAGTTAATTTATTTCCTCGGGTTCGGGTCTTTGTCTCCGTGTGTTGTTATCATTGTCATGCATCTCATATCATGTCATCATGTGCATTGCATTTGCATACGTGTTCATCTCATGCATCCGAGCATTTTCCCCGTTGTCCGTTTTGCATTCCGGCGCTTCGTTCTCCTCCGGTGGTCATTTCTACCTTTCTTTCGTGTGTGGGGATTAAACATTCCCGGATTGGACCGAGACTTGCCAAGCGGCCTTGTTTTACTACCGGTAGACCGCCTGTCAAGTTTCATGCCATTTGGACTTCGTTTGATACTCCAACGGTTAACCGAGGGACCGAAAAGGCCTCGTGTGTGTTGCAGCCCAACACCCCTCCAATTTGGCCCAAAACCCACCTAAACCTGCTCCATCATCTAGAGTGTTCGATCACGATCGCGTGGCCGAAAACCGCACCTCATTTGGACTCTCCTAGCTCCTCCTATGCCTATTTAAAGACCACTTCCCGAAATTTTCGGGCAAACCCTAGATCTCTCCCTCACCTCGCGCGCCGGACAAAAACTGCCGGGCCAGACGTGTCCGACCCAAGCTCCGCCACCACGTGTCGCTCCTCCATTGGCCGCCGCCCTCGCGCCCACATCACCGCGCCGCCACCCGCGGAGGCCCGCGAGGCCCAAGGCCGGCCCCCGCGGCCTGCGGCCGCCCGCCGCCGCCTACCGCGCCCCGCCGCCGCTGCCGCTCCTCCTCGCGCCACGCTCCGCCGCCTCCGCCGCCCTCCGTCGCCGGCGCCGTGCTCCTCCACTCCGGCCGCCACCGCCACCGCTCCGGCCGCGCCGCTCCAAGGCCGGCTCCGGCCACCCCGCTCCTCCTCGGCCGCCCCGGTCTTCTTCCTCTCCGGCGACGCTCCGTGAAGCTCCGGCCGTCTACAGTAAATCCGGCCATCCTCGTAATCTGTGCCAGATCCAGATCTGAGATTCGGGTTGACTTTTGCCCGAAACCCTAATCCATGTGTCCTTCTTCATCATGCTATAACTTTGCATCCGTAGCTCCGATTCATGCATATAGCATATCAAAATGTTCACCTCAGAGAGTACATCATTTCATTCCATTGCATCATTTTCATTTGAGTTCATCTTGATGCCCGAAATGTTGTTAGAAGGAGGCTACTTGAGATAATTGTCAGATCTGCTGCTCCATTTAGGTTTTTGTCATTTTTGCCATGATTAATATGTGCATGATATGCCCTGATGCTCTACATATGTTTTGTTAAGGGTTTTGTCATCTTTCCAGAGGTGCAACCCATGTATTTTTGTGATGTGTGTGGTGACTAGCACAAGCTTGCAAAGTGGTGCACTTGTTAGTTCTGTTTTCAGGGACTTAGCAATTCCACTAAGTCCTTGAGCTGTTTATCTCATGTTGTCATATGTTCATGTTGTTTACTAGTGATCCGTGCCTCTTTTGAGGATGATCAGTAAGGATGTTTTGTTAATATTGTAGTGCTCTATCCATCCATGTCTTTGTTTGCAATTATGGAGCACCCTAGCTTGAGTCAATCAAGCTCTACTTTTGCTACTTTGTGAATCTGGGCAGATTGTCAACTTGTTTGCAATTTTGCCGATGATGTTGTAGTTGATCTGTGCATGCTATGCTATTGTTCTTGCCATGTCTAGCTTGCATTTTGTGCCTTCTTGATGGGTGTATGCTTAGTTTGTCATGACTTGCCCTGTGGTGAGTGCATCGAGCTCGTAAACATGCCTACTTGAGTTATGTTTTCAGCATGCTCCAGTTTTCACTAAGTCTGAAAACTGATTATGTTTTTGCTATGTTCACATGCTTGCAATTGTATTTTCTGATCCCTTTTGGCTCAAGGTCACTAAGGGACTTTTGTTAAGCTCTTTGAGTAGCTCCATGCCATGCTTTACTTTGCCATGTTCAGGTCCTGTAGAATGTAGTTTTGTTGCTCCGAAGAGTGCTACCTGATCTGAAATTCCAGACAAGTGTTAATTTCACTAAGTCTGAGATCTGTTTGCCATATGCATTTTTTCCATGCTTGTTTGAACCTGTTAATGGATGAATTGGCCGTAGCTCAGTGCTAGACTTTTGTTAAGCATCTTGAATGCATCCCTGCCATGTATTTTGTTGCCATGTTTGGATGCTGTAGCATGTTCATCTCATTGCATTTAGATGGCTACTTGTTGTAAATCGCAGACCGGTGTCATATTTGAATCGCTTGCATTTCCAAACCGTAACTCCGATCCCGACGTTCTTTATATCGTTTTCAAGCGATTTCATCTCATCTTTCCAGTGGCACACTTGGATCTCCAAGTTGAGGCCAGGTTCTTGCATTTCCTGTCATATCTTGCATATGCATCCCGCATCGCATCCCGCATAGCACTCCATCCTTGCATCATGTTGTTTGAGTTGCACGTGGTTGATTGTGTCCTTGTTGCTTGTTTGTCTTGTTGGGTAGAGCCGGGAGACGAGTTCGCTAATGAGGAGCCCGTTGAGTTTGCTTTCGAGGATCCAGTCAACTCTGACAACTGTGCAGGCAAGATGATCATACCCTCGAAATCACTACTATCTTTGCTATGCTAGTTTGCTCGCTCTTTTGCTATGCCAATGCTACGATGCCTACCACTTGCTTTCAAGCCTCCCAAATTGCCATGTCAAACCTCTAACCCACCATGTCCTAGCAAACCGTTGATTGGCTTTGTTACTGCTTTGCTCAGCCCCTCTTATAGCGTTGCTAGTTGCAGGTGAAGATTGGAGGCCTTTCCTTGTTGGAACATTTATTTACTTGTTGGGTTATCATTATATTGCCATGTTATCTTAATGCATCTATATACTTAGTAAAGGGTGGAAGGCTCGGCCTCTCGCCTAGTGTTTTGTTCCACTCTTTTCGCCCTAGTTTCTGTCATATCGGTGTTATGTTCCCGGATTTTGCGTTCCTTACGCGGTTGGGTTATAATGGGAACCCCTTGATAGTTCGCCTTGATTAAAGCTTTTCCAGCAATGCCCAACCTTGGTTTTACCATTCGCCACCTAGCCTCTTTTTCCCTTGGGTTTCCGGAGCCCGAGGGTCATCTTATTTAACCCCCCCCCCCCGGGCCAGTGCTCCTCTGAGTGTTGGTCCGAACTGAGCTGCCTGCGGGGCCACCTTGGGAAACTTGAGGGTTGGTTTTACTCGTAGCTAGTCTCATCTGAGTGTGCCCTGAGAACGAGATATGTGCAGCTCCTATCGCGATTTGTCGGCACATTCGGGCGGTGTTGCTGGTCTTGTTTTAACCTGTCGAAGTGTCTTGAAGAACCGAGATACCAAGTCTGATCGGAACGTCTTGGGAGGAGGTCTATTCCTTCATTGACTGTGAGAGCTTGTCATGGGCTAAGTTGGGACTCCCCTGCAGGGATTTGAACTTTCGAAAGCCGTGCCCGCGGTTATGGGCAGATGGGAATTTGTTAATGTCCGGTTGTAGATAACTTGAACCTTAATTTAATTAAAATGAATCAACTGAGTGTGTTACCGTGATGGCCTCTTCTTGACGGAGTCCGGGAAGTGGACACGGTGTTGGGGTAATGTTTGCGCAGGTTGCTCTCTAGTTTCTCGCTCGTGCTTTGCCTCCTCTTCTCGCTCTCTTTTGCGAATAAGTTAGCCACCATACTTGCTAGTCGCTTGCTGCAGCTCCACATATTTTACCTTGCCTTACCTATAAGCTTAAATAGTCTTGATCGCGAGGGTGCGAGATTGCTGAGTCCCTGTGGCTCACAGATTACTACTACACCAGATGCAGGGCCTGATGATTCCGCTCCAGGAGACGCGCTTGAGCTCAAGTGGGAGTTCGACAAGGACTCTCAACGTTACTATGTTTCCTTTCCCGATGATCAGTAGTGGTGCCCAGTTGGGGGTGATCGGGACCGTGTCGCATGTTGGGTTCTCTTTTATTTTGGCGCCTTAGTCGGGCCATGAGTGTTTGGATGATGTAATGTTATTTATGTACTTGATTGACGTGGCGAGTGTAAGCCAACTATGTTATCTCCCCTTTTATTATCATATTACATGGGATGTTGTGAAGATTGCCTAACTTGCGACATATACCTTCAATGCGATTATGTCTCTAAGTCGTGCCTCGACACGTGGGAGCTATAGTCGCATCGAGGGTGTTACAAGATAGATCAAGACGCTTAATTGGACTTTCACAAAGCACATACCTTGACAAAGTTTTTGAAGAAGTTCAAAATGGATCAAGCAAAGAAAGGGTTCTTGCATGTGTTACAAGGTGTGAAGTTGAGTCAGACTCAATGCCCGACCACTGCAGAAGATAGAGAGAAAATGAAAGATGTTCTATGCTTCAGCCATAGGCTCTATCATGTATGCAATGCTGTGTACCAGACCTGATGTGTGCCTTGCTATAAGTCTAGTAGGGAGGTACCAAAGTAATCCAGGAGTGGATCACTGGACAGCGGTCAAGAACATCCTGAAATACCTGAAAAGGACTAAGGATATGTTTCTCATTTATGGAGGTGACAAAGAGCTAATCGTAACTGGTTACGTTGATGCAAGCTTTGACACTGATTCGGATGATTCTAAATCGCAAACCGGATACGTATTTACATTAAACGGTGGAGCTGTCAGTTGGTGCAGTTCTAAACAAAGCGTCGTGGTGGGATCTATGTGTGAAGCGGAATACATAGCTGCTTCGGAAGCAGCGAATGAAGGAGTCTGGATGAAGGAGTTCATATCCGATCTAGGTGTCATACCTAGTGCATCGGGTCCAATGAAAATCTTTTGTGACAATACTGGTGCAATTGCCTTGGCAAAGGAATCCAGATTTCACAAGAGACCCAAGCACATCAAGAGACGCTTCAATTCCATCCGGGATCTAGTCCAGGTGGGAGACATAGAGATTTGCAAGATACATACGGATCTGAATGTAGCAGACCCGTTGACTAAGCCTCTTCCACGAGCAAAACATGATCAGCACCAAGGCTCCATGGGTGTTAGAATCATTACTGTGTAATCTAGATTATTGACTCTAGTGCAAGTGGGAGACTGGAGGAAATATGCCCTAGAGGCAATAAAAAAGTTATTATTTATTTCCTTATATCATGATAAATGTTTATTATTCATGCTATAATTGTATTAACCGGAAACATAATACATGTGTGAATACATAGACAAACAGAGTGTCACTAGTATGCCTCTACTAGACTAGCTCATTAATCAAAGATGGTTATGTTTCCTAACCATGGACAAAGAGTTGTTATTTGATTAACGGGATCACATCATTAGGTGAATGATCTAATTGACATGACCCATTCCATTAGCTTAGCACCCGATCGTTTAGTATGTTGCTATTGCTTTCTTCATGACTTATACATGTTCCTATGACTATGAGATTATGCAACTACCGTTTGTAGGAGGAACACTTTGTGTGCTACCAAACGTCACAACGTAAATGGGTGATTATAAAGGTGCTCTACAGGTGTCTCCAAAGGTACATGTTGGGTTGGCGTATTTCGAGATTAGGATTTGTCACTCCGATTGTCGGAGAGGTATCTCTGGGCCCTCTTGGTAATGCACATCACATAAGCCTTGCAAGCATTGCAACTAATGAGTTAGTTGTGAGATGATGTATTACGGAACGAGTAAAGAGACTTGCCGGTAACGAGATTGAACTAGGTATTGAGATACCGACGATCGAATCTCGGGCAAGTAACATATCGATGACAAAGGAAACAACGTATGTTGTTATGCGGTCTGACCGATAAAAGATCTTCGTAGAATATGTAGAAGCCAATATGAGCATCCAGGTTCCGCTATTGGTTATTGACCGGAGACGTGTCTCGATCATGTCTACATTGTTATCGAACCCATAGGGTCCGCATGCTTAAGGTTTCGATGACAGTTATATTATGAGTTTATGCATTTTGATGTACCGAAGTTTGTTCGGAGTCCCGGATGTGATCACGAACATGACGAGGAGTCTCGAAATGGTCGAGACATAAAGATTGATATATTGGAAGCCTGTATTTGGATATCGGAAGTGTTCCGGGTGAAATCAGGATTTTACCGGAGTACCGGGAGGTTACCGGAACCCCCCGGGAGGTATATGGGCCTTAGTGGGCTTTAGTGGAAGAGAGAAGAGGTGGCCAGGGCTGGGCTGCGCGCCCCTCCCCCCTAGTCCAAATAGGACAAGGAGAGGGGGTCGGCGCCCCCCTTCCTTCTCTCTCTCCTCTGTCCCCCCTCTCGAATCCTATTCCAACTAGGAAAGGGGGGAATCCTACTCCCAGAGGGAGTAGCACTCCTCCTGGCGCGCCCTCTCCTGGCCGGCCGCACCCCCCCTTTGAACCTTTATATACAAAGGCAGGGAGCACCCCTAGAGAAACAAGTTGATCCACGTGATCATATTCTTAACCGTGTGCGGTGCCCCCTTCCACCATAGTCCTCGATAATATTGTAGCGGTGCTTAGGCGAAGCCCTGCGACAGTGGTACATCAAGATCGTCACCACGCCGTCGTGCTGACGGAACTCTTCCCCGACACTTTGCTGGATCGGAGTCCGGGGATCGTCATCGAGTTGAACGTGTGCTAGAACTCGGAGGTGCCGTAGTTTCGGTGCTTGATCGGTCGGGCCGTGAAGACGTACGACTACATCAACCACGTTGTGCTAACGCTTCCGTTATCGATCTACAAGGGTACGTAGATCACACTCCCCCCTCTCGTTGCTATGCATCACCATGATCTTGCGTGTCCGTAGGAATTTTTTTGAAATTACTACGTTCCCCAACAATACCGTGGGGTATATCCCCGACAATAAGCGTCTTCCTTCCACTATAGGGATGACATCTATCCCAACGATGAGCTGACACGTGCATTATCCGGCGAATGAGAATTTTACATGTGGAAAATCCCCATTGGTCGGGGCTGTTAACGGGTTATCGGATCCAAACCGGAACCTGGTAGCTTAACGACGACCCGTTATGATGGATGCCACGTGTCGGTCACCCTGGACAAAAGCACTTCTATGACGCGTGATTTATTGTCATGGAAGTGGACACTTCTGTGATGATAATTTTGGTAATGTCATGGAACACTTCTACGACATCACAGGTATGATATCTTGATTCTGTCATAAAATCGTCATGGATGTACATGCATGACAAAAAACATGACATACTGTGACAAATACATATCATCACAGAAGTGTATTTTTTAGTTGCTTTTGTGCGTTTTGGTGTCTACTGATGGAAGTACTCTTATGACGATGGACATCCGATTCCGTACGACACTGCCTTTGAATGACAATGATAATATGACAAGAATCTAGCAGTTGTTTGGACTATCGTACATACATATGATGGAGAAGTGTCGTAAGTATAACAATGCTCGTCCGCTAAATTTTTAATTGGGGTGGGGTCGGGGTTGGTGGCGGGTGGGGGGGGGGAGGGGGACAAATTATATAAGACCAGGTCTCACGGTTAGCAGGTGAGACCCGTCCTGATGGATGACACGTGGCATTCACAAATCACAAAGCATCTAATCTCCCCCCCCCTTGATTTCAAGTGGGGGGTGGGGGATACTTTGTGATTTGTGAATGCCACGTGTCATTCATCAGAATGGGTCTCGCGTGAGACCTGGTCTCATAGAATTCTTTTCGGGGGAGGGGGGCATCAAAATATTTCCTTTCATAGTCATCTCCTTCATCGTTTTACCCTAACCCTCCGCCCTTTATTAGTTTTCGATTCCACCCAAGCCCCGCTCCTTGTAGTCTTCTCTCCCATTTTCCATCCAACGAATCCCTTTTCAACTATTCTCCCATCCATTGACACCACAATTCTCTACTAGTACCTGATCGGGGACATAAGAAGGGGCAAGTAGTAAATTTGATCTCAAGGTTATAAAATATTTTCTTCTTTTCTCGTAAGTTGTTCTTCAAATTGGAGATTTTACCTTTGGGCTTGGAACTTGATTGGGTTGAAAGTTCAGATCTGGTTAACTGAAAATTTCATGTTCATTTGTTGAAAGTAGATCCGGTGAATCAGAGGTTAGTTTTTTATTTGATCGAGAGTAGTTATGATGAACTGAATGTTTGACCAAAAGTAGATCTGCTGAATTTGAAGTCAGATTTTCATTTGGCCAAACATAGATCCGGTGAATTGGAATTTAATTTTCATTTGGATAACCCATGTAAAATTTTCCCTTTTCTATTCTTTTCGGTTTTCCACCGTTTTGCAGTTGTTTTTGTTCGTCCTTTTCTCTCTCTCTCTTTATATCCATTCTTTTTCCTTTTCTGGCCTTATAGCAACTTCAACGCGACGACCCATTTCGTCTGCGTGCGTCCGTTTGGGTCGGCGCGGACAAAAATGTCGGCCCAACGCGCTGACCCAAACGGACGCGCGTCCGCTTTTCATCCGCCTGCTGACCCATTTCCGACCCATTTTTGAGCCAGATTTGCATCGGCGCGGACACGAGATGGACGCACGCCCACCTACTCCTCCCTCTGGCCCGCTGGTCGATGACGACCTCCATCATTTCCCTCCATTTCCCCCCAAAACCATCCCACCCACGCACGCTCCCGCCGCTCCCGCCGCTCGCCATGAACGTCGGCCTCGATGCCGCCACCGGCCTCGCTTCCCTCGCCTTGTCCGGCATCACGACCGCCCCCTCCGGCAAAGGCAAGCCTCGCCCCCTGCAAGACCGCCATCGCGCCCAAGCCGAAGAAGAAGTTGACGAGCGACGAGTGGGCAAGAGAGTCGGCGAAGAGAAAGGGCTGGAGGCACGCGGCGGACACGAGGGAGGAAGCCATCGCGACGGCCACCATCGCCGCCGCCGCGCAGTAGGAGACCACCAATGCCCGCGTCATGGCGGCAACGAGGGAGGCGCTGGTGTACCTAGGGTTAAACATTGGCCAGCACGACCTCGTCAACACCGCCGTGACCGCGGCTAGAACCGGCTCCTCTGGGTTTCCTCGGATGGTGCTGCCTGACTCACCCCATGCGTCGGCGACACAACTGATGCCCGGTTTCCACGTCTACCCGCAGGCCTCCCGATTCTCCAGGGAGTGGTCGCCCGAGGTGAGCATGGTGGCGTCTTCCACGCCCGTGCCCGTGTCCCATCGACCTCAACGCCACACCGATGGCCGATGGCTCGTCATCAGGAGGGGTGAGGAAACGCGCGCGACACATGCCAGACGACATGGTGCCGGGCGCATGCAACCTGTTCGACGGAATGCCGGCCTCTGGCAACGACGACTACATGCAAAACATCATCTTCGAGGGTGGTGCAGCGTTCGCTGGCGGTGTCGCCGTGGCCGGCTACGATCCCGAAGAGACACAAAGCCAGGACAACTGAGGGCCATTCACGCCGTCCACCTTTGATCAAGATCAGGTCGCCTTCATGCATGATCAGGTCGGCTTGGACTGCTTCCCACTCGACCATGAGTTTTCAGACGACTATGGACAAGAGGAAGAGGATGAGTTGGACATCGAAGGGGAGTCTTTGTTCGAGGACGAGCTCGCCAACCAAGCCGCCTGGGGGAAGCTGAAGTGCAAGAGCAGGCGGACCAAGACGTACACGACGGCCGAGGACAAGCTTCTTTGTTGAGTGTTGGAGGGACATTGGGCAAGACCCCAAGACCGGCACCGAACAAAAGGCATCAACCTTTTGGACTCGTGTCCATCGTGAGTCCCATGAGTGCAAGAAGTTTCCACTATACCAAATGCAAAGCACGCGCGGATGGGTGTCCATTTCGAAGCGTTGGAAGGTGATCTAACAAGAGTGCAACAAGTTTTGTGCCACTCTTGAGAGCATCAATGCACGCCCCGTGAGCGGCATCGGCATGCAAGACATGGTATGCTAGCAAGCGGCCCTCTTTTGTGTCATTCCGTTTATGCTTGCATGTCCATTTCCATATCCATTTGCCAATATGCTTGCATGCAATTCATTTGTAGGCATTCCAAGCTTTGAACTTTTGAAGGCATTCAAGGTCCAACGTGATGGCAAGTGCTTCAACCTCTCCCATTGTTGGAGGGTTATCAAAGACGAGGAGAAGTTCAAGGCACAATATGCCGCCCTCAAGTCGCGTGGGGGGAAGAAGGCCGTGGAGGAGGAAGACAGCGAGAAGCCACGACCGCGGGGGAAGACCAACTCCAAGAAGGAGGACAAACGGGATGAGGCATCAAACGCCTTGATCGCAAGCGTGGAGGGCATGATGACCAAGAAGGACTCAAGGGAGGAGAAGCGCCGACGATACAAGGAAGAACAAAATGAACGCCTTCATGGAGATCCAAAGTAGGAGGCTTGACATGGAGGTGGAGAAGCAAGCCAAGATGCTAGAGATGGAGGCGGAGAAACAAGCCAAGATGCTAGAGATCGAGGCCGCCAACGCCAAGACCAAGGCGAAAGAAGTGGCTCTCATGAGCATGATGACGGGGGTGAAGATCATCAAGGTGGATCTCAACACCGTGTCGCCAAGAAAGAGGCCGTGGTTCGAGAAGATGCAGGTCGACATGCTCAAGTTTGACGACTAGTGATCTATGACGGCGAGCGCCATCCTTTTTTGTATTCCGGCAAGTGTACTGGCATGACCACGGCCGCGATGGCATGGTCGAACTCTCCCACCTTTTTTCTGTGTGCTGGCATGTGTGCCGGCCGTTGGCAAGTGCGTCAACTGAACTGCGTGCTGTTTTTCTGAAGCTGGTATTGTATGCCGGCGCTGGTATGGTGCCAACATGAACTTCAGGCGATGACATGGCCGCTGGCATAATCTATGGCCGCGGGCCTTTTTCAAAATTTACGTGCGGACATGAAATGGGTCATCGCCATTGGACGCACCTCCTACTCAAATCTTAGAAAGGGCAGACGCCAAGCGGGCGACCGATCTAAACGGACAAAAAATGAATAAAAGCGTCGTCCGTTTAGGTCGACGCGTTAGCTGATACGATGATACTGATTTGTTATTTTCCGATGATACTGATTTGTTATTTTCTCTAATAGGAGAAAATATATTGATTGGTTACTGTGATGAATGTTGATTTGTTATTTGCCTAGAGTATCCGTCGAGCATTAGCTGCCGTTGGATTCAGGTGCAGGTGTGAGCACTTTTTCTCATGAGCGGACAAAGATAACTCCATCCTCATGGTTGTCCACCAAACACTAGCTATTATACTCGCTGGTTCTGAGAAATTTACTCAAATTCTTTTCAGAAGCTCGCAAATTGAATTAGTATCGGGCCTTGATCTGTGAGGATTCAGGTGATGGTGCACCGCTTAGAATTCCGGCATCTCCATGTCGACGGTGTTCATCATCATCTTGTAAAGAAAGTTCCCCTCTCCCTTATTCATCGTCACTGATTTCTCCCCTCGGACGCCCTCTTCCCCACTCCCACTCGTTGTTCTTCTCTTCCCCGCAATTTCCCGGGCCGACGGCGACGGGGCCGGGGGCGGGGCGCATAAAGCAAAGGGCAACTGCCTACTGGCACTGGATTAGCGTCGATTAATTCCTCTTTTGTTCTTGGTAAGGAAACCCTAGCTTGACGGACGAACTGTTCTAGGGTGTTGATTTGTTTTTGGGATTCTTTCCTTGCTGTGGCGGTGAGCAATCAGAATCAAAACCTGAATCTTTCTTTCGTTTCCCGTCCAGCTAATCGCCGATTGATTGCTGCTTTGTGCCATACTAATAATTATTCTGTTCCATGGTCCGATTAGGTTCCTCTACTTCCGCGCGCAAGATCGGTCCGAGGCGCGGCGGCTAATCCCGTCGGAAAATCGAGGGTCCAACTGAAGCCGATATGCCCAACGTCAAGTCCGCCGCTGGTGCCGGTGCCATCCCTGCCGGATCCTCCGTCGGCGACGGCGAGGTGGAGGCAGGGTTCGCCAAGCTGCAGGGTGAGGATTTCGAGTACTACATGCAGACCTACTCCATCATGCTGGGCCGCAACAGCAAGAAATCCACGGTGGATGTGGATCTCTCCAGCCTTGGTGGGGGGATGAACATCTCGCGCCACCACGCGCGGATATTCTACGACTTCCAGCGCCGCCGCTTCGCGCTGGATGTCATCGGCAAGAACGGCTGCCTGGTTGAGGGTGTCCTGCACCTCCCTGGGAACCCTCCTGTTAAGCTTGACTCGCAGGACCTCCTTCAGATTGGAGACAAGAAGTTTTATTTCCTCTTGCCCACGAGGTCTATCTTTGCCTCGTTCGCTGCTCGGCAAGCCCCTGTTATTCCTCCGCAGATCCCGCCGCTAGCTTATGCGCGGCCAGGGCACCCTCGTGTGCCCGATTTCCATGACCGCTTCTCTGAAGGTGATTATGGCCGGGACAGTGATGACATTGGGAATGGTGTTGGGGAAGGTGGAATGAAGGGCAAGCTGAAGAGAACCAAGAAGTCTCCCGGAGATTTGGACATCTATGGTGGGCACAGAATCAATGTTGAAGCAATAGGAACATTGGGTGAAGGTGATACATTATCCTTGCTCATCGTCTTGTTTTTCTTCTAAAAGATATGCAGAGTTGATGATGATTTTGCACTCAAATTTAGCTGTACCTTTTCATGTGGTTATAGTAATATAATGATTAAAGATGATATGCCAACGTTCATATTAGAGACAGATATACACATTATAACGTAAATGTACTGTTACGGGAACTATCTATCTGTATAATTCTCTTATGGAACTCTGACTAGACGTTTACTGTAGGTCAGCATACATTATTAGTTGCTGTTGCAAGTTTTATTATGTAAGAGCATTATGCTTTATTTATCATGATGTGTAAACATAACTGCATCTCCTATGTTGTTACCTTTAAGAGAAAAGGTAGCAGAGATGCAGTTATATTTGCACATCAAAAGATACACATCCAGATGCTTCAATCTGAATGTCTTGATGTTTTCCATTCTTATTGTCTAGAGATAAATTAAAGTACATTATCTAGGCTATTTCTATCACTGTAGCAGCTGACATACTGTCAAGAACTATGAATAAATTGTACTCCCTCCGTTCCATGATATAGGTCTAGAAGCTGTTGGTGAACTTTGTTCCTGTTTGCAGTTCTGGACCTCGATTCCAAAGCTGTTACTGCATTCTGTTTATTTCAGCTTATTCCATTGAAAGACCAAAATCATTACCTTTTAACATGTGAGGAAGTATTTGTTTGATCTGAACTGAACTGACTTCTTTTTTTGCAGACAACAGATCAGAAATAAGATCAAGGGGTGACAAGGATGTGGACAACCAGCACCTTCAAACGGAAGAGAAGGAAGTCGTGTCATCTGTTGCGACTGTGTTATCTGACCTCTGTGGCCCCGGAGAATGGATGCCTATGAAAACACTCCATACAGAGGTTTGTCATGGAAAAACACACATATTTCGTATCTCACTTCTATGTTTAAGCTAAGGTATGCTATATTACCCCAAATTAGTCCAACCCGTCTTGTGTGAAACAACTGGATCTAACTCTGGCTTGGAAATTTTAAATGCACAGAAAGTAGCTTACTCTTTTGATACATTAAAGGGGCAAGGCGGTATCATCTCAGTTTAATTTTTTGAAATAGAATATCATTACAACTGACGACATTAACAAATGACTTATTGATTCAAAAGGATAATAACCTAAACTGCATTCTGAGAATATCATCTAGGGATAGAAGTCAGGTGCTAGCATCCCTGCCTGTCTAATACTCCCTCCATTCACTATTATAAAATGTTCTAACTTTTTTCTGAATTAGATGTATATGGACGCATTTTAGTGTGTTTGTTCACTCATTTCAGTCCGCTGTAGTCCATGTTGAAATATCCAAAACATCTTATAATAGTGAACGAAGGGAGTAGCTTAGTTGTATCCCGTAGGTGTATGTACAATAGCTTATCAAAACAACCATATAAATTCATGAAGGCACCAGTTGTAGGCGCATAGGCTATAATAGGGCTTTTAGCATGTTAATGCATGACTCTGCCTGGTACCATCCCTCATTTGTCAGTTGTCACTCTGAACATGTTTTGCACTGAATGTTGTCGCTTGGGATTTGTGGAGCTGTGACTCGCGGCAGAAGATTTTGTACTGATACTTACATAGTCTTGTACAAGTAATGGGAAAGACTTGCAAGTATATCTTGTTATAGCTATCTTAAATTTTTCACTGTTAAATTTATTAATACTAGTGCTACATACTGGGATGTCCTTTCTATTCTGGTTCAGGTCACAACATTATCATGATTACTGATGTTGTTCTGCTTACCACCGGCTGCCAATTCAGAACCCCCTTGTTTTAGTTTCCCTTTTCTGATGATCTCCTTTTTCTTCACTCACCCAGCCATGTAAAAGCTTAGCAAACTGTTACAGTTACAATCAGTGTTTGCAATCTCTTAACCGTTTGTTTGGCTACTCGCAGCTTATGGACCAGTTTGGCAATGTGTGGCACCACAGCAGGGTGCGGAAGTACCTGACGGCGGATGACTGGTCGGTGATAGAAGCCAAGGGGAGGCCATGGTACGGGCTGCTGGGGCTGCTCAGGAAGTACCCGGAGCACTTCGTCATCAACACGAAATCCAAGGGCAGGGCGATCTCGGAGTTCGTCTCGCTGGTTTCCTTGCTCTCCTGACCAGCGAGGTGAGGCTGTCCCCAAAGCTTTGCTTGGGTATTGTTCTGCATCCTTGCCGTCGCCGTCAGTCGGTCGGTTCGTTCATGTCTGGAAGGTCGAGTGGCGTCCTGATTTGCCTCTGCAGTTTTGCATCAGTTAAATGAACTTTGCTGTAATGTACTGTACACCTGGCTGGTTTCCTCCGTGTTTTTTACCTGTAGCTCTAGTGTGGAGAATGTTATGCGGAAACAGGACTTTTAAGTAGTTTGCAGTTCGCTCCTCTTCAGGTTTAATGTTGCCTCTTTGAACTACAGAACTTAGGGCGTCCTGAATCCTGATCGCGTGACATGGCGGCCGGCGGCAGCGACACTGATGCTGGGACCGTGGCGCCATTGTTCCCAGCAGCAGCCGTGTGGCACGCAGCCCTGTTATTTGCCGTGCCTAGCATGCTGGTCCATTGTTGTTGTGTTTTTTTCCTGAGACAAGTGGTGGTTTTTGGTGGGAGCGAAAGGCAAACTCGTGCTGTCGGGCATGGGCCGTGGGAGTGGAGGCCATCTGGTACACCCCAGGCCCAGGAGGCAGCCTCTTGATGCAAAAAACCTATTCTTTCAAGGAAAAGACCTTTATAATTCAGTGTAGTTCTTCACTGACTATTCTAGTGTAGTTTGACTCAAGTATACGTTTTCTGACGTCTCAGATTGCATGCATTTCTTAAACAGTATTGCACACTACTAACTAAAAAACTAGTACTTTATTGACAGGAAGTTAATCTTTACCTTATATATACATATATATATATATATATATATATATATATACTAATAAAGCGGCTATCGCTTCTGGTCGTCCGTCATTAAAATTACCCTTTAAGTTTGTAAAAATTACCCACCAATGCCATTCATAAGTGGGAAAACGATTCAAGTTTTCGGACCAAAAATTACCGCCTCTTTCGTGGTCATATACGGGCGCGACAAGAATAAGTTACAGAATGATAAGCAGCAGAGTGGTTGGTTGATCTCTCCTGTAGCAATGGTGCCAGGGTTCAAATCCCATGTGCAGGGCTTTACTCCCCTGTTTTTTTCATTTTACTTTTTTGTCTTTTCTTTTCTCATTTTGTTATAATATTCTAAAAGTTGCGAGTTTTCAAAAAAAGTTTGAGAAATCATAAAAATATATGTGAATTCAAAAATGTTTAGAAAATCATAAAATTCTTGCAGATTCAAATTTTTTTGGTGTTTTTGTAAAACTGTTCACAAAATTATAAAAAATCACAATTTGGAAAAAATGGTCGGGAAATAAAATCATGTTCATGATTTTGAAAAAATGATCGTGTATTCAAAACATATTTGGGAATCTGAAAAAAATGTCCATTCACAAATAAAAATAAAAATTGTTTTTAAAATTTTGTTCCCCAATTTTTTTAAAAAAGTTCGTCGATTCAAAAAATGTTTGTTGAGTCAAAAAAGTTAATGAATTCGAAACCGATTCATACATTTCAAAAAATTGTAAACAAAACTAATGTTCATGATTTTTTTTTGAGAAAATCAAAAATTTCAAAACAAAATTGTCGATTCAAAAAATTGTTCACTAATTCAAAAGTATTTTATGTCTAGGACGAAAGTCTTTATATATCTTGGCGTTGGGAGTAGTTCGTGGTCAATGAGATTTGTCTTTAAAGTTTTAAACGTTCCCTTGCGCAACATAATGATAAGTGTGGCATGCACCGGCAAATTCATAGCCTTGGGATTTACCGCGGAATGCATTGTGATCATGTGGACATCGCGACTATCATCGTCTAGGGTGAGAAAAATAAATAAATGGCAACATGGTGAGCCACTATGTTAAAATAGAGTATGCTCATATATCAGGATATTGAGTCATACTTATTTGGTGAGCCATAATTTTTTGTCTTCCGTTGCAACGCACGGGTATATTTGCTAGTAAGTATATAATATGCAAAGAATCCCTCGCTTGGTAGTTTCCTTTCTTTCCTACCACGCAATCAATCTCTTGCTTACTTAAAACTAAAAGTAGAGTAAAAATAGGAGAGCCAAAATTTACACTTGCTAAATCCTTCTTTGACTTTGCTAGGCTTACGGAAGGATTCTCACACGATAGCTTTTACGGACTGATGTGTGAACTTATGATTGAAGAAGATTAGGGAGGAGGGAGACCCACCCCTGAAAATCATAGATCGATTGGTGAGAAATGTGTTCTTAAAATCAATCCGTGCGAGTCTTTCCGTAAGTGCAGCATTTTTTATCCTTCTTTGGTCCTAAAGTGCGCAATGCTACATCTACGGAAAGTTCCTTACGGACCACACAGTTGCTAAATCCTTCCTTATTCTTTTTTGTGTGTAATGCTACATCTACAGGGAGTGAGCCTTGGTTGGCACATGGTGCTTAAGGATTTCTCTTCTATTAAAAAATGCCTCGAAGGGCTAACCTTGGAAGGTCTTTTCTTTTTGAAATCAAGGTGAGTTTAGCATTTTCGTTCTAAAATTGACTCCTAATACAACATCCTTGTTAAGTCACGCTACTTTTGTAATAGCAACCTTTGGATTCATTAGTGTCACATGTTGAAACATTTGATTTACAATGGTGCCAACACAAGATTCATGGGAAGTGTCAATTATGTCCATGAGGGGTTGCAAATTCGTGATGACGGCCATCGGGGAGACAGTTCAAATGACAGGATGTGATGATGAGTGGCAATGCTATAAGCAAATAGTGAATGTGCCTGCAAGCTAGTTGTGGTCCAAATCAACAGTGAATGCGGAAGTTGAAGTATTGTAAGGGGGTTGTGACTGAAAATCAAGTACGCAAGAATAAAGTAAAAGTACAAGAGAATAATGGAAATGATGAAATCTGTAATAGGGCTAACACGTTCTCAGTGAATTCGGATCCACCACTAGTATGTGTGTTACGTGATTGCGCAAATACATAATTTTATGTTTAGAATCCACCTCAAATGTTTTTATTAGTGAATGGAGCCAACATAGATACATGCATACATCCAGTAGCTGTGTGTCACATACGTCACCATCGTTCCTCCCCACATTCAGGTCACGAAAACAAGATTAAGAGTTTCCCCGTGGACGCGAATAAATGTGGTCTCCGTTAATCCCCTATTAGAGATCAAGGAAGGAGGGAAGTATCTTCTGTCATCATAGTACCTGATCAACCCACCATCGCAACAATAGTAATATCCTTCTCGTCCATAAAGGCAAATGTAGTGTGACGGACTTCACATAACATCGGGAAGAATATTAACATAAACATATAGAAGATAATCGTGTATCTTATCGATGTTCAGCTGATACACATACTACTAGGGTTCCTCCATATCTTAGAAAGCTTTGGGGCTTACTCGGACAAGGAGACAACTAGCATCATCAAAATGGCCAGGACAATAATAGATGAAGGATTAGTGTAACAAACGTATGAATGCACACTAGGCCTTGGTATTACAGAGAAATGAATGGGGTGTTGGTGATGAGGACGTGGATGATAATGATGAAGGTTGATGCCGGAGTATCCTTGATTGGGTGGATGGCGTGATTGTGTCCTTCTTCCCATTCCCTCTCTGGAAGTTGCTTCGTATAGTATCAAAGTTGCTTACAAAAGAAACTCATCAAAACATACTCATATGGGGTCAAATGCAAAGAGCTCGCCGCGAGGGTTTCAACGATGAGGATGGATTGTAAATTTCGTGCCTGGTTGAATAGTCATAGCATTTTGAATTGTTTCATGAATAAAATAATTGTCAAAACAACAGTGATACAAATGCAATGCATGTTGAGTTTGTGTCAAGTTGGGTTACATTTGGACTTGATATTGTACTAGCATGGGTAGGATACAGTTAATGCCAGTGTTGGACATGTTGTACCCTTGCCCTAGGAAGGGATAGGTAGCACGCAAGGGCGGGGAACGCAACCCCTTTTTTTGGCTTTCGACTTTCAATCTTTCATATCTTTTGAACCATAAGTTCAAATTTAGTTTCGTTTGCATATTTGTGTTTCTGGCGATGAGAGTTTCAAATGAGATCCATTCTAAATATGTTTACGAGTTTTTGAAACTTCATTAAGTTTTAACTTCTGAAACTTGGTATGAGCGGTCGACAAAATCGCAAGGTTCAGAACCTAAGACCGACAAGATTGTAAGTTTCACAAACTAAAACTTAAAATTTGTCGTGCCTCATGCGGGATCGAATGACTTCATGGATCACGAGGCAATCGGGTGGCTGACACGGTTGGGCAGGTGCGTGCCTCTGCACCTGCGTGCCCCTGCAAGTTTCCACCCCTAGCTTTCTATATAATGATGGGGCACCCCAAGTTATAAATCCATGACAAAAAAGGCTCCACCGAATGCGGATCGCCTCCAGGCGACGGCTGACGCTGGCACCAGGGTGGTCGCCGGCGACGATGCCAGGTATTGAATCTAGGTTCTCATGCCTGGATACGGCTGATGCTGTCGATGCGCCACAAGTGGGGGAAGTCTTCGCTATTGATGACTCTTCTGCGCAATCTACTGTGGTACGTCGGAGGAAGACCGATGAAAAGCTGGCCGCCGAGTTTTGGGCGGACATTGGCTACCCGACGCCGGCGTCGAGGGTGTGGGAGAGATCGTCAACTCGACGGAAAGGTGAGGTTTTTCGTGTGTGCAGGTCGGAGGCGCGCGGGGATTCGAACTCCAAGGAGGTTGCGGCGAACTCCGCCTCGACCGGGTCGGAGGTGCACGGGGATTCCTACCCGAAGGCGGATGCGGCAAACTCCAACTCGATTGGGCCGGAGGTTTCACCAAGGATGCCGGCTGCGGATATGCGAGGTGTCGTCGGGGTGCCGGCTTGGTCTAGGGCGCTCGTCAAGCCGTGGGTCGGTTCGACCCCGCCTCCTCAGGTATCACCTCTTCGAACGCTCGGCGACCTGTTACCGCATGCATGTCGCGGCGAGGAGAAAGCTTCGCCGCGAACCAGTTCGCGGGCGTTCACTCTTGGACCGCCAGAGCGGGGTGCCTCGTCGAGCGCTACTCCCGATTCGGTGATTGCGGCGGGGCCACATCAGACTCAGGACCAGACATATCCTAGGCGTTCACTTCGAATGGTTAATCTAAACCGTTTGCTTGGGCACTTGTGGAACCAGACGGAGAAAGTTGTGAACCCTAATTTCATTTGCTCCTTCGCGTCCGTCGTCCGCTTTCCTGTTATGACGCGAGGCGATCCGGCAGCACCGCCCCGCCTCAACTCTGGTTACCATGCCCGCTCAACTCCTGGCTCCGCCCAGCCGCCCGATCCTAGTCCGCCAGGAGGAGCCCCGGGGCTTTACTCCTGGGGTTTATCAGCTGGTGCAGCCGACGCAGCCACTTGCACTGCCGGGATGCTTGGCGCCGGCGCAACAACAATTAGTCTACCAGCCGTCAGTGCAACACCAACAAGTCTACCAGGTGTCACTACAAAAAAAAGACACATCCGTGACATTTTGGGCCGAACGAATTTTTTTTCTGTCATACATATGACACTTCTATGACGATAATTGTGACAAAACCCGGTATCATCATAGATGTGGTGGGCTCCTACTTCTATGACAAAAAATCATGACAGAAAATGGGCTTTTCATCCTGGGCGGGCCGGAGACGCAGCTGCATGACATTCTTTGGGTCGTCCATGACGGAAAAAACCGTGGTAGAAGCGAGAGGGAGGAAAATTTCGGGGAGTTCCCGGTTACGGTGGGAGGTCGGGGGCCGAGCGATGCGCGTTTCTCTTGTACACGTACGCGTGTGTGTGCGAGGCGTTGACTCTAACTGAACCCTAGCGAGGCGTTGGGCTCTAACTGAACCCGAGCGATTGCACTGCAGGCTACGCGTTACTGAACCCGAGCGATCGATCGATGACTGTTAACTGAACCCAATCGAGCGATTCCTTCGCTACTGCTACCAACTGAAGCCGATCGATACTGCCTCTGGGATGAACAGTGAGCGTTGCGGGGGGGGGGGGGTTGCATGAACAGTGAGCGGTGGCGTTGCCTCTGGATGAACAGGACCCCATGGTGTGGTGGAGGGTTGGATGAACAGTAGACGGTGGAGGGGTGCCCATGGAGGGGTGGTTGAACAGGACCCTGTGGTGTGGAGGGCTGGATGAACAGTAGACGGTGGAGGGGTGCCCGTGGAGGGGTGGTTGAACAGTAGTCGGTGGAGTAGCGCGCGGTGGAGGCTGGATGAACAGAAGCCCGTGGAGGCTGGAGGAGGTCGACGGTAGCCCGTGGAGGCTGGAGGAGGTCGACGGTGGAGATGAACAGTATCCCGTGGAGTCCTGTTTTGCGGTACGCCACACCCCTCCCGATGAACAGGACCCCCGTTTCGACCGTAGGAGGTCCGTTTCGTCCGTTTTGCGGTACGCCACACCCCTCCCGATTAACAGGACCCCCATTTCGACCGTAGGAGGTCCGTTTCGTCCGTTTTGCGGTACGACACACCCCTCCCGATCAACAGGACCCCCGTTTCGACCGTTGGAGGTCCGTTTCCTCCGTTTTGCGGTACGCCACACCCCTCCCAATCAATAGGACCCCCATTTCGACTGTAGGAGGTCCGTTTCCTCCGTTTTGCGGTACGCCAGACCCCTCCCGATGAACAGGATCCCGTTTCGAACGTGGCCGGTCGAACACAAGGCTGTTTCCTCCGTTTTGCGGTACGCCAGGCCTCATTTCCATTGCCTATTCCGTCCAAGCCCTCCCGATGAGCACGACCACACATTCCGTTCCGACCGAGCCGGTTGGCTCCCACACGTTCTGTTGCCTTCCGATGAACACGGCGCATTCCGTTGCCTCCCCATGAACACGATGCATTCCGTTGCCTCCCCATGAACACGACGACGATGCTATTTCTCAGTTCTGACCCAGCCATGTACACGAGCCCTGGCCGTACGTATGCGCGAGTAGGCGTTCGAGAACCTGCCCGTATGTACGTATGTGGCCGTATTTCTTTCTTGCATCCTGGCCGTTGTACGTACGTGTACATGCTACGTGCGCGCCTCTACTACGACACCTACGCGCCTCTACTACGACACGTACGCGCCTCTACTACGACACGTGTGTGCCTCTACATCGACCAGTATATATGTACGTACACGTTCGCTACCAGAATGACAACGCTACGTACGCTTCGACCAGGTGGGTCCCGACTGTCAGGCACTTCCTTGCCTGTGAAGATGTAGCTGGTGGGTCCCAGCAGTCAGGGGGGGGGGGAATCATTTTGTTTTTTTGCCCGGACGCACTTCTTTGCGTGCAAAGATGTAGCTGCTGGGTCCCAGCAGTCAGGGGAATCGTTTTGTTTTGTTTTTTGACCGGACGCACTTCCTTGCGTGCGAAGATGTAGCTGGTGGGTCCCAGCAGTCAGGGGGACGAATCGTTTTTTTCGGACGCACTTCCTTGCGTGCGAAGATGTAGCTGGTGGGTCCCAGCAGTCAGGGGGGCGAATCGTTGTTTTGGACGCACTTCCTTGTGTGCGAAGATGTAGCTGGTGGGTCCTAGCAGTCAGGGGGAAAAGTTTTTTCCACGAAATACAGCGGCCCGTCCGGTAGGTCCCCGCTGCCAGGTGGAGGAATAATTATTTTGCGCGTAATAACGAGGCACTTCCTTGCTGCGGCCGTGGACCCAGCTGTCAGCCTCTCCACGTACAGTCCACGTCCGATGGAAGCCATTCCTTGACCACGTTGACCATGCCGCGCCGAGAGCACCAGGGTGGTGGACGACGGTGAGGCCTAGGAAGGGGACGACGCGGAGCCGGGGAAGACGCGGCAGTGGATGCCCACGCGTAGAGGAGTATGAGGGTTCACTCATTCGGCTGCGGTGTGAGGCTGCCGTCGCCGCAGAATAATAGGGGGTGTGGGTGCGTAGAGGGATGGCCTGGCCAGCGTTGGGAGTAGTAGGGGGTGGTGAGGCCTCCGTGGCATCACAGCCGTCCACGGGCGGCAGGAGCAGGCGGCACGACCGACGCCGCTTTGGGTGGCTGGAGCAAGAAGACCAGAGGTTGAAGAAGCACTACGACCATTGGATGGACATCGTACGGTCACTGGAGCTAGAATCGTTCATATATTGACTAAAGTTGACAAAGGCCTCCGTCCCAGTCAACTTAGTAGGCCCACAAGTCAGCCTCCCACCAAGGTGGGTCCCAGGTAGCAGGGGGTATTCATTTTTTGTGCGTAACAAGGAGGCACTTCCGGTGGGTCCGAGCTGACAGCGGGGGGAACATTTTTTTCGCAAAATACGATGGCCCGTCCTGTGGGTCCCAGCAGTAAGGGGGAAACATTTTTTTCGCGAAATACTGGTGGACCGTCCGATGGGTCCCTGCTGTCAGGTGGAGGAATAATTATTTTCCGCGTGATAAGGAGGCACTTCCTTGCGGCTACCGTGGACCCAGCTGTCAGCCTCTCCACGTATAGTACTCTTCCGATGGAAGTCGGTCGTTGACCACATTGACCACGCCACGCCGAGAGCACCACGGCGGTGGACGGCGGCGAGGCCTAGGAAGGGGACGACGCGGAGCCGGTGAAGACGCGACAGTGGAAGCCCGCGCGAAGAGGAGTATGAGGGTTCACCGGTTCGGTCCCAGTGTGAGGCTGCCGTCGCCGTAGAATAACAGGGGGTGTGGATGAGTAGAGGGATGCCCTGGCCAGCGGTGGGAGTAGTAGGGGGCGCTGAGGCCTGCGCGACAGCACAACCGGCCACGGGAGGCGGGAGTAGGCGGTCCCGCCGGCGCTGCTTTGGTGGCTGGAGCAAGAAGATCAGAGATTGAAGAAACACGACGGCCGTTGGATTGACATCCAATGGTTACATCTGCTAGAATCGTTTGTTGACGTATATAATAACTAAAAAATCTTGCATACGCGAACTAAACAGGCCCACAAGTCAGACCACTCCCTCTTTTTTTTAATAATTTATATATAGCTCATGGCAACTTCTTATGCAATTTATTGCAGTCATTTTTTTGGTTGGCCAGGGCCAATTTCGCATATTTCTGTGGGTTCCAAACTATTTTTAATACCGAAATGTCGAGCCAGATTTAAAGTACTTTGAAGATATATTTAAATTAGGTTAATGCCCAGTGAAATAGGAATCTGAAAATGTGATTTTTTTAGAAATTATAAAGTAATTGCCAATTTGTCATCTGTTTTTATATTTACAACCCATTTCATATTACTTTCAAGATTTGCAGACGTCTTGAAAGAGTTGCAGCCCATCAGGGCGTAGAAAAATAAGTACACCTGGATTGGGTATTCTTCAGAAAAAATAAACTGGGCTCATTTTCACAAAGAAAAAATAGCTGGGCTGGTCACATGGTGAACATAGCCCAGTCTAGTTCAAACCCTACTCCGTCTCAACAATACCAAACAAAAAAAATACTGCTCGAGTAGCTACGTCCCAGGTGTCAGCCGATCTTGTGCTGTTCTCTTGTCTATTGACTATATACGCTCCTAATGTCGTGGGTCCCAGATGTCAGGAAAACACTAGGAGGAAGCATTTTATTTTTCCATACGCTAACGTGGTGGGCCCCTACTATCATCCTCTCCACGTACTTCTGCCGATTCCTGTTGTTTGTTGACCATGTTGACAACACGAGAGGGCGGCACCGCGGCGAGCGCACCAAAGCGCGTGGAGGACATCGACGTTAATGATTTTGGAGACGGTGGGGCAGCGATGCGTGCATTGAGGCGCAGCCAGCCGTAGGAGGCGGAAGCAGGCGGCCCCGCCGGCGCTGGTTTGGTTTTGGCGGCTGGAGGAAGACAGGAGTGAAGAAACACGACAGACTGTAAAAGCAGCGGGAGTACTTAACCACCTTAACTGAAACCAGCAGGGGCACTTAACAACCAAAGCTGAAAGCAGTATGAGTACTTTTACAGGTTCAACCGTACAAAGCATCCCTCGAACAGTGCTACTTTGCCTAAAGTTAACCAAGGGTGAGGCCGCCAAGCCCCAGGACAAGGCCCAAGCGCCACCCCGCGCATCCACAACCTTCTGAAAGCGGCTTCATCTCGCAACATGGTCAATAAATAAGATATTTGCTTTAGAGCCATGGAAAAGCATGAACATAATCTTTTGTCCTATTCTCCAAGATGGACGGGTCTTCATTATTTGAGACCACCCATGAATAAGTATCTTTTCACCTCCAAGGGGAATTGAGTAGGTCGACATAAACATCATGTTGTGACCAAGCGCAAGTCTGACCCAACCATGGTCAGGCATCTGTATAGGAACAATAGAACTCGGCAGTTCCTGTTTCAAGAAGATCACAACTGTAAAACTGTGTATAAGCAATAGTTTATGAACAACATATATAACAGAAAACAGCTCATACCATAAGTTTCTCGACACAGTTGGACCTGTTCAATGAGTGCAGCAGTGGCACACATATCCCACGTGGCCTTCCACCATTGAAACACCCCACAAGGACCTCAAGATGATCAATAAAGTGTAGGAACTTGTGGATGTCGATCTAGTCAACTTCAGTGCCATTAGTAACAGCCCAGTTATTACAGAGTAACAAACGAGCAGACTGCTTAACTCTGAAAAACCTACATGTGCCACCAATTATAAGAAAATATTAGTTAGAAGTAGCATCTTCGTGAGATATTCATTGCTACTTCTAAAGTTAAATTGTGATTAGTTAGACATAATAGGTGGATTAAGAAGTAATTGAGGCAACAAGCAAGAACCAGATACAAAACTAACATGGATAAACAATTGGAACGACGTCAGGGTGGAAGATCGCAGTGAAGATGAGACCAGGTTCTGCTATTTTCAACATTTGTGCGCCAACTTTCAGTCCGTAACACTTGAGAAAGTTTATCCAAGTTCGACCATAAAAAAGCAGCGATCTTCTTAGTTCATGAACCCAACTCGAAACTTATATCCATGGCTTGTCTTCACTGTGACCATTAAACTAGTGTATTCAGTTATGGCAAGGCCGAGCATCTTGAGTACATGTGTTCTGGCAGAGCAAATAATACACTGCAGGAAAAATAATATGAGAACACAGCATGTTCAAAAAACCCCCACCCTCCCGGATAGAAAAGAGGATTCTAGGAACATACTGTGCACGTTTCAAAATGATGTGCTAGGATGAGAAGGAACAAGTGTGGTGTCTCGCCGAGGGCGCATAAACCTGTAGGGTACTCGCACTTTGGGCACTGCAAAAGAAACACACTAGATTCAGTAGGAAGAAAAATGCATCAATGGCGACGGCTGCCATCCTAGGATTACCTGCGACCAAGGGACTTGGATTTATCGGGGATGGATGAAGAATTCGTACCTGGTTCTCCATGAGAAAACCCTGTGCAATCGCCAAGAGAGGGTTTTCTCTGAATAAGCAGACAAGGGAGAAGGGGATTCAGGCCCAATGAAATATTGCCGCTTCGTCCGTCCAGCTTACTGCTAAAGCTGGAAGGGGGGGTTGTGATTTGACGGCTCATTGGGCATTACTGCGGTGCTACGACCGGGGTGTGTCTACCGTAAAGTTGTGCACTCTAATTTGTGCATATGGCATGTGGACCCCGTTGCCGGTTGCCCCACATATCAGCGAAAGGAAGTAGAAAGACATGAGTAACTAGTTACACATAAATATATTTTTTTATAGAGAGATACTCCCTCTGTAAAGAAATATACAAATCTTTTATATCACAGGCTCACCTTCTCGAGAAATATACTCCCTCTGCAACGTACGGGCATTATGGGGGTTCAGCTTTTTTATGGGGGTTCAGCTGAGAATATAATACTCAGATTTTTGAACACATATAATACTCAGATAGGCTCACGGTTCTGGACTATGGGCCGCAGGCCGACCCTGCATGTTTGGGGACCCATGTGTTCTACCTCAGCGCTTTTCATATTGCAAGAGATCGGTACGACGCTGGTTTTAGATGCTGTCGCAAGGCGAATACACAAAATTGAATAAAGCACGACAGCTGTTGGAATGAAATCAAAGGACAGTTCCTAACCAACAATCAGAGTTGCAATTCTATCAACGATATACCATGTGATAAATAATACTGTCGTACTACTTATACACATATGACACTTGTTTCACCATGCCAGATTATTACATCAAAATCTCTCCGAGGATAGATCAGTTCGGCAGTTGCGTGCTGCTACTGAAGAATTTCAACGTTGATTTGGACAAGCTCTCCTTGCCGAGAAAGTTCGATTTTGACATCATCCCCTACCGAAAGATATGATTTAGATTTGAACCTTGTGTAACCCTAGCCCCTCTGGTGTCTATATAAACCGGAGGGTTTTAGTCCGTAGGACAACATACAATCATACCATAGGCCAGCTTCTAGGGTTTAGCCTCTCCGATCTCGTGGTATATCTACTCTTGTACTACCCATATCATCAATATTAATCAAGCAAGACGTAGGGTTTTACCTCCATCAAGAGGGCCCGAACCTGGGTAAAACATTGTGTCCCCTGCCTCCTGTTACCATCCGCCTTAGACACACAGTTCGGGACCCCCTACCCGAGATCCGCCGATTTTGACACCGACAATGATGATGAAGACATGCCGCATCAGATTTGTTGGGAAGCTTTACAAGAACCACACCATTTGTAATCGACGACACAACCAGGAAATTGTTGTGGTCAAGTATAGCCTCGAGAACATGCCTGACAACAATGCTACAGGAAAACACTAGTTCAGGACACGTGGCGACAAGGACACAATAGCTGGATAGTTCAGTAGTAGAACTCATCATCAGGTCTTCCAGTTCACATGGCATGACTTTGAGAACTTCATCTCCACCGCGGACCTGGTTCTAATTCAAACAGAAACCATATTTTATTACTACCTCCATTCAGAAATATAAGATGCTTTTCGATATTATACTCCATATATGACTACATATACGCACAGAAATGAGTGAACAAAGACACTAGAACATGTTTTCAAAGGCATGAGAGTAGAGGGATTACATGCAATATCCATAACACAAGTTGTTGAGGCAAATATACCCTCTTAAAAGGTAGCATTGATGTTCATAAAGTATTCCCTCCGTCCCAAAATTCTTGTCTTAGATTTGTCTAGATACGGATGTATCAAGTCACATTTTAGTATTAGATACATCCGTATCTAGACAAATCTAAGACAAGAAATTTTGGACAGAGGGAGTAGTTGAAAGTAATCTATAAGAAATCAGTGTCAACCTCTCGCATGTTTTGGTCAAAAGAGGAATTTAGAACCGTCATTTGGCACACTAAAATCACATGCAAGATCACCCAGAAAGTTGTACTACTAGTACTAGTACTGCGTGTTAGATGAAAAAACACGATCAAGATCGAGAAAAAGATCGTTAACAAGAGACATTACTTGGACTTACTTAATGAGGGATCCCGGAGAGGGGGGATTGGACAGGGCGATGGCTTTGAGCTTGTCTACGGCAGTCTCGGTGGGGTGCTTGCGCTTCTTCGTACCATGAGCCTCGACGGTTTTGGACAGAACCATAGACATCACGTCGGCCGATGCTCCGGCGTCTAGCCAAGAGAGGAAGCTAAGAGAGAGGAGTGAAATGATGGTTGATTCGTCCGTCCAACCTACTGCTGGAAAGGAGGGGGTTTTGTGATTTGACGGCTTATTGGGCATTACTGTGGCGGTTCGATCGGGGTAGTCTACCGTCACTCTACTACGGAGTAGTTTAGTGCATGGCTGGTGGACCCAGGTGCTGGCTGTCCCACACGTCGGTGAAAGTGAGTAATTTAGTGCATGGCTAGAGGAGGATCCACACGGTAGAGCGTGTCCACTATTTTTTTGAAGAAAAAAATGATTACAACAAGCGTTTCCACTCTTACGACGGAGGAGTGCGAAACACGGCAGCCACTTGAACATACACAGTGCTCCTACTACTAGGCATGTGCAGTGGTTCATACGTCAGTACTACACAATCTTGTTGCTAGTGTAGTAAGATATGATGATAACAAATGATGTTGTGCGCATGTCAACTACTCCTATATGTAACATAGTACCGCTTTTTCGACTGTCCGGTCGAGAATGAACGGTGAGATCAATGTTAACAGAACTAGGTCCACAACGCACGGAGAGTATGGTGCTACAGTACTCCACGAAACATGAACCATATGAAGCACGAATAGTGTTAGGCAGGGTGTATGAAGGGTGCACGGGATGGGAGCAAAAGTTCCCTTCTCGACCCACTTTTGGGTGTTTGGCAGAGTGCATGAAGGGTGCATGAGTCCACACTAGTAGGTTGACAAAAATACACGAAGAGGAAACAACTATATTGAGATGAGAATGCAACCAAACACACCCACATGCTTTGTGCTACAGTGACTGATCTGCATCGTCTGAGTTTGATCCAACGGTCATGTTGCGCCGAGACATGGACATGCCCATGCAGAGAGCGCCTAAACACCACCGAAGTCCCTCTGCTTCTCGAGGCGCACGATGTTGGTGATGCAGGGTGCAACCGCCCGCAGAGCCCGCTCCCGGTCGACGGGAGCCAGCTCGTCAAAGACGGCGTCCAATGACACGAATGGATTCCGGTGACGGAGCCTTGAAAGGATTCTCCCGGCAACGACGACGGCAGCCTGCAACCCCTCCTTGTCCAGCTCAGCCCCCACCATCGCACGGAGATGGCTCAGCTCCTCGAAGATATAGGTGAAGAAGGAGACCAGGTCAGGAAGCCGCAGCTCGTTGAAGTCGACCGGGTGGTCGAACGGGTTTAGCCCGATGGCCGGCATCGTCGCGCTGGCACGACGGTAGGCATCACGCAGCCGCAACACATGTGTGGCAACTTGGTTCACCAAGTGGCTAAGGAGATCCTGACCTCGTCACGATCGGCCCGCTCGTGCTCCAGCCGGCTCCCCTGATGGCTTATCGTATCTCCCGCTTTCTGTAGCAACGCCACTAACACCTCGCATCTTTGTGGTGGACGCCTGCTGCTTTTGAAGCTCTTGAACTCCCGCACATAACGGAGGAGCATGGCACTCCTCTCCTCCTTGAGCGCACAGAGCTCCACGTCCTTGGCCCCAAGCTCCGCATCCTTGGCATGGAGCTCCTGTGTCAGGAGCCTCACCTTGGACTCCGTGATCTGCTGCGCCGCCATGACACCAGGTAGAAGCAATGGGGAGAGGAAGCAAAGGGGGTGAAACGCCTGAAAGGCAATGCAATCTACGGGAAGGCGGAGGGAGCGGGGAATCTTTTGGTTTTCACCACGGTAAAACACCAGTCGACGACTTCTCACATCAGGGAGCAGTGGGTTTTTACAGGCGGAGTCATCGTGACTAATTGCTGCCGTGCCTGCTCCCGTCAATCAAAAAATTAAAAATCCTGCCGCGCCTGCTCCCATCAATCAAAAAATTAAAAATCTTGCCGCACCCAAACACCAGAGCAACGCCGTGGTGGATATTTAAATTTACCTGCCGGCAAGTAGATAAAAAAGGGGTGAAAAAACAAATGTGGCGGCGGCCTAGCTAATCGGTCGAACTAGCCCAACTAGCTAGCCACCGTGCTTCACTGATGTACTCGGTGGGAAAGGTGGTCTTTCGTCATTTGACGACTCATTTACTTGCTTCGGCGCTACGACCGAGGAGGACCCAGAAAACGCGCAGTAGGGCGTCCCACGTAAGGAAGAATATATGCGTGCACCACCCGGGAGGACCCCGAAACCGCGCGGTAGGGTGCACCACGTCTCGGCACGAAGGAAAAATGTGCGTGTAAAAATATATTGTATCAAACGTAGTACCTATGATTCGACCTCGGGACCCAGCCAGTCGTTCGAAAACACCCCACTAGCCACACAGCTTCATCAAACGTGGCACAGAGGATAGATGTGGCTAGCTCCGTCTCGACCAGCCACAACGTCTCTTGTTCTAGGCAATTCTTCTATTTTCCAAGCTTTTTTAGTTGTAATAACACCACGGCAAGCTAGCGCCGCTCTTCGTGTGTGCCCGTGCAAAGGTTAGACGATGGAGAGAAGAGAGATTGAGATCGTAGACCTGGAAGCCACCAATAAGTGAGACAACGGTCATGCACGTGTTGACGAGGCACTCCCTCTACTCTACTCAACGCAAGTACTGTATAAAATCAAGTTATGGGACAAAGCCAACAACCGTTCGTTTTTTCAGGCTATCAACTTATGCTTTGTAGTCCAGGTTGCCAGTTCGAATCTCGTCTTTCAGATTTGTTTGTTTTAGGTCCAAATTTGATTAATGACAAGTGGGACCCCCGTGTGTTGTTCCGATATTTCAGTGTAGGATGGTTTTTTTGAACAAACACTTTGCGCGGTTAGACAAGTAACAGCACGAGTTACACGTATTTTGCAAGTTTACGAACAAAAATGACAGCGGCATAGAATATCACATCCACCCCACAGCTTATATACTATGGTGATACGAGTTTTTACACCGTTGGAAGTGAGATCCAATGGCTTGGGAGTAGTCTTTGTAATTATGCGCAATTTCCAAACTCTCCAAAGGTTTTTTTGCAAATAAAACATTCAGGCCTCGTGTGTGCCGCTGCATCTTTGATCCAACGGCTCCCCGGTGCTCATATTAGGTGCTCCCCATAGCTTAATTACCCGCTACGGTGATATGAGCATCTAGGTCGTATGATCAGTGATCAGATGGCACATGCGTAGTACTTGTACTTTCTGCGCATTTCCCAAACTCTATCAGCCATATATTGCAAAAACATTCAAACCTCCTACTGTGGGCCGTTAGATCTCAATGAACTCGTATCACCATAGAATCTACGGTGCGGGAGCACCTCATACTCTCCCGTGCGAGAAAACATAAGGTGCTATTGCAGCTTGGATGCTACGGTGATACGAGCTTGGAGGTCGTTTGATCTGAGATCGAATGGCATCTGAGCAGTCTTTGTGCTTGTAAGCAGTGGCCGAACTCTTTTGGGGCTTTTCTGCAAAAAAACCATTCGAGCCACCGAGGAGGTGTTGGGCCACAAATCCAATGCCTTCGAAGAGCTTGTATCACCAAAGCATCTAAGGTGTGGTAGCACATGATATTCTTGTTGGGGAACGTTGCAGAAAATTAAAATTTTTCCTACGGTTTCACCAAGATCCATCTATGAGTTCATCTAAGCAACGAGTCTAGGGAGAGAGTTTGCATCTACATACCACTTGTAGATCGCGTGCGGAAGCTTGCAAGGTGATGATGTAGTCGTACTCGACGTGATCCAAATCACCGATGACCAGCGCCGAACGGACGGCACCTCCGCGTTCAACACACGTACGGGACGGGAGACGTCTCCTCCTTCTTGATCCAGCAAGGGGGAAGGAGAGGTTGATGAAGATCCAGCAGCACGACGGCGTGGTGGTGGATGCAGGGCGTCACAGCAGCAGGGCTTCGCCGAGACTACGAGGGAGAGACGTAACGGGGGGGAGGTGGAGGCGCCAGGGGCTGGTGTATGAAGTCCCTCCTCTCCCCCACTATATATAGGGGTGCCAGGGGGGCGCCGGCCCTAGTAGATGAGATCTACTAGGGGGGCGGCAGCCTAGGGGAGGTTTCCCTCCCCCCCAAGGCACCTAGGGGTGCCTTCCACCACTAGGACTCCTCCTAGGGGGAAACCCTAGGCGCATGGGCCTATAGGGGCTGGTGCCCTTGGCCCATGATGGCCAAGGCGCACCCCCTACAGCCCATGTGGCCCCCCGGGACAGGTGGCCCCACCCGGTGGACCCCCGGGACCCTTCCGGTGGTCCCGGTACAATACCGATAACCCCGAAACTTGTCCCGATGCCCGAAATAGCACTTCCTATATATAATTCTTTACCTCCGGACCATTCCGGAACTCCTCGTGACGTCCGGGATCTCATCCGGGACTCCGAACAACATTCGGGTTTCTGCATATCCATATCTTCATAACCCTAGCGTCACCGAACCTTAAGTGTGTAGACCCTACGGGTTCGGGAGACATGCAGACATGACCGAGACGCTCTCAGTCAATAACCATCAGCGGGATCTGGATACCCATGATGGCTCCCACATGCTCCTCGATGTTGTCATCGGATGAACCACGATGTCGAGGATTCGATCAAACCCTGTATGCAATTCCCTTTGTCAATCGGTACGTTACTTGCCCGAGACTCGATCGTCGGTATCCCAATACCTTGTTCAGTCTCGTTACCGGCAAGTCACTTTACTCGTACCGTAATGCATGATCCCGTGTCCAACACCTTGGTCACATTGAGCTCAATATGATGATCCATTACCGAGTGGGCCCAGAGATACCTCTCCGTCATACGGAGTGACAAATCCCAGTCTCGATCCGTGTCAACCCAACAGCTATTCTCGGAGATACCTGTAATGCACCTTTATAGTCACCCAGTTACGTTGTGACGTTTGATACACCCAAGGCACTCTTACGGTATCCGGGAGTTACACGATCTCATGGTCGAAGGAAGAGATACTTGACACTTGCAAAGCTCTAGCAAAACGAACTACACGATCTTTTATGCTATGCTTAGGATTGGGTCTTGTCCATCACATCATTCTCCTAATGATGTGATCCCGTTATCAATGACATCCAATGTCCATAGTCAGGAAACCATGACTATCTGTTGATCACAACGAGCTGGTCAACTAGAGGCTTACCAGGGACATAGTGTGGTCTAAGTATTCACACGTGTATTACGATTTCCGGATAATACAGTTATAGCATGAATAAAAGACAATTATCATGAACAATGAAATATAATAATACTTTTATTATTGCCTCTAGGGCATATTTCCAACAGTCTCCCACTTGCACTAGAGTCACTAATCTAGTTACACTGTGATGAATCGAACACCCATAGAGTTCTGGTGTTGATCATGTTTTGCACGCGAGAGAGGTTTAGTCAGCGGATCTGCGACATTCAGATCCGTGTGCACTTTGCAAATCTCTATGTCTCCATCTTGAACATTTTCACGGATGGAGTTGAAGCGACGCTTGATGTGCCTTGTCTTCTTGTGAAACCTGGGCTCCTTGGCAAGTGCAATAGCTCCAGTGTTGTCACAAAAGAGCTTGATCGGCCCCGATGCATTGGGTATGACTCCTAGGTCGGTGATGAACTCCTTCACCCATATTGCTTCATGTGCTGCCTCCGAGGCTGCCATGTACTCCGCTTCACATGTAGATCCCGCCACGACGCTCTGCTTGCAGCTGCACCAGCTTACTGCTCCACCATTCAACATATACACGTATCCGGTTTGTGACTTAGAGTCATCCAGATTTGAGTCGAAGCTAGCGTCGACGTAACCCTTTACGACGAGCTCTTCGTCTCCTCCATAAACGAGAAACATGTCCTTTGTCCTTTTCAGGTACTTTAGGATATTCTTGACCGCTGTCCAGTGTTCCTTGCCGGGATTACTTTGGTATCTTGCTACCAAACTTACGGCAAGGTTTACATCGGGTCTGGTACACAACATGGCATACATAATAGATCCTATGGCTGAAGCATAGGGGATGACACTCATCTCTTCTTTATCTTTTGCCGTGGTCGGTGACTAAGCTGAGCTCAGTCTCATACCTTGTAACATAGGCAAGAACCCCTTCTTGGACTGATCCATTCTGAATCTCTTCAAAATCTTATCAAGGTATGTGCTTTGTGAAAGACCTATGAGGCGTCTCGATCTATCTCTATAGATCTTGATGCCTAATATATAAGCAGCTTCTCCAAGGTCCTTCATTGAAAAACACTTATTCAAGTAGGCCTTAATGCTGTCCAGAAATTCTATATTATTTCCCATCAGGAGTATGTCATCTACATATAATATGAGAAATGCTACAGAGCTCCCACTCACTTTCTTGTAAATGCAGGCTTCTCCATAAGTCTGCATAAACCCAAACGCTTTGATCATTTCATCAAAGCGAATGTTCCAACTCCGAGATGCTTGCACCAGTCCATAAATGGATCGCTGGAGCTTGCATACTTTGTTAGCGTTCCGAGGATCGACAAAACCTTCCGGCTGCATCATATACAGTTCTTCCTTAAGATGCCCGTTAAGGAATGCTGTTTTGACGTCCATCTGCCATATCTCATAATCATAGTATGCGGCAATTGCTAACATGATTCGGACGGACTTTAGCTTCGCTACGGGAGAGAATGTCTCGTCGTAGTCAATCCCTTGAACCTGTCGATAACCCTTAGCGACAAGTCGAGCTTTATAGATGGTAACATTACCATCCGCGTCCGTCTTCTTCTTAAAGATCCATTTGTTTTCTATCGCTCGCCGATCATCGGGCAAGTCTGTCAAAGTCCATACTTTGTTTTCATACATGGATTCTATCTCGGATTTCATGGCTTCAAGCCATTTGTTGGAATCCAGGCCCATCATTACTTCTTCATAGTTCGAAGGTTCATTGTTGTCTAACAACATGATTTCCAGGACAGGGTTGCCGTACCACTCTGGTGCGGAATGTGTCCTTGTGGACCTACGAAGTTCAGCAGTAACTTGATCCGAAGTACCTTGATCATTATCATGGTTTTCCTCTTCAGTTGGTGTGGGCATCATAGGAACGGTTTCCTGTGCTGCGTCACTATCCCGCTCAAGAGGTAGTACTTCATCGAGTTCTACTTTCCTCCCACTTACTTCTTTCGAGAGAAACTCTTTTTCCAGAAAGCATCCGTTCTTGGCAACAAAGATCTTGCCTTCGGATCTTAAGTAGAAGGTATACCCTATAGTTTCCTTAGGGTATCCTATGAATACGCATTTTTCCGACTTGGGTTCGAGCTTTTCAGGTTGAAGTTTCTTGACATAAGCTTCGCATCCCCAAACTTTTAGAAACGACAGCTTAGGTTTCTTTTCAAACCATAATTCATACGGTGTCGTCTCAACGGATTTAGACGGTGCCCTATTTAAAGTGAATGTAGCTGTCTCTAGAGCGTATCCCCAAAATGATAGCGGTAAATCGGTAAGAGACATCATAGACCGCACCATATCCAATAGAGTGCGATTACGACGTTCGGACACACCGTTTCGCTGAGGTGTTCCAGGCGGCGTGAGCTGTGAAACGATTCCACATTTCTTTAAGTGTGTACCAAATTCGTGACTTAAGTATTCTCCTCCACGATCTGATCGTAAGAATTTTATCTTTCGGTCACGTTGATTCTCCACCTCATTCTGAAATTCCTTGAACTTTTCAAAGGTCTCAGACTTGTGTTTCATTAAGTAGACATACCCATATCTACTCAAGTCATCTGTGAGAGTGAGAACATAACGATATCCTCCGCGAGCCTCAACGCTCATTGGACCGCACACATCGCTCCATTGTTCCGGAGAACGGAGTCTTGGTCATTTTACCTAAGAGGCATGGTTCGCACGTGTCAAACGATTCATAATCAAGAGACTCTAAAAGTCCATCGGCATGGAGCTTCTTCATGCGCTTGACACCAATGTGACCAAGGCGGCAGTGCCACAAGTATGTGGGACTATCGTTATCAACTTTAAATCTTTTGGCATCTACACTATGAACATGTGTAATATTACGCTCGAGATTCATTAAGAATAAACCATTGACCATCGGAGCATGACCATAAAACATATCTCTCATATAAATCGAACAACCATTATTCTCAGACTTAAATGAGTAGCCATCTCGTATTAAACGAGATCCAGATACAATGTTCATGCTCAAACTTGGCACTAAATAACAATTATTAAGGTTCAAAACTAATCCCGTAGGTAAATGTAGAGGCAGCGTGCCGACGGCGATCACATCGACTCTGGAACCATTCCCAACGCGCATCGTCACCTCGTCCTTCGCCAGTCTCCGTTTATTCCGCAGCTCCTGCTGTGAGTTACAAATGTGAGCAACGGCACCGGTATCAAATACCCAGGAGTTACTACGAGTACTGGTAAGGTACACATCAATCACATGTATATCAAATATACCTTTGGTGTTGCCGGCCTTCTTATCTGCTAAGTATTTGGGGCAGTTCCGCTTCTAGTGACCCTTCCCCTTGCAATAAAAGCACTCAGTCTCAGGCTTGGGTCCATTCTTTGACTTCTTCCCGGTAACTGGCTTACCAGGCACGGCAACATCTTTGCCGTCTTTCTTGAAGTTCTTCTTACCCTTGCCCTTCTTGAACTTAGTGGTCTTATTGACCATCAACACTTGATGTTCTTTCTTGATTTCAGCCTCTGCTGACTTCAGCATCGAGAACACTTCAGGAATGGTCTTCTCCATTCCCTGCATGTTGTAGTTCATCACAAAGCTCTTGTAGCTTGGTGGGAGCGACTGGAGGATTCTGTCAATGACCGCCTCATCTGGGAGGTTAATGTTCAGCTGGGTCATATGGTTGTGCAACCCAGACATCTTCAGGATGTGCTCACTGACAGAACTGTTTTCCTCCATCTTACAACTGTAGAACTTGTCGGAGACATCATATCTCTCGACCCGGGCATGAGCTTGGAAAACTAGTTTCAGCTCTTCGAACATCTCATATGCTCCATGATGCTCAAAACGCTTTTGGAGCCCCGGTTCTAAGCTGTAAAGCATGCTGCACTGAACGAGGGAGTAATCATCAGCGCGAGACTGCCAAGCATTCATAATGTCTTGGTTCTCTGGGACGGGAGCGTCACCTAGCGGTCCTTCTAGGACATATTGTTTCCTGGCAGCTATGAGGATGATCCTCAGGTTCCGGACCCAGTCCGTATAGTTGCTGCCATCATATTTCAGCTTGGTTTTCTCTAGGAACGCGTTGAAGTTCATGTTGATATTAGCGTTGGCCATTGATCTACAAGACATATTTGCAAAGGTTTTAGACTAAGTTCATGATAATAAAGTTCTAATCAAATTATGAACTCCCACTTAGATTAGACATCCCTTTAGTCATCTAAGTGTTACACGATCCGAGTCGACTAGCCCGTGTCCGATCATCACGTGAGACGGACTAGTCATCGTCGGTGAACATTTTCATGTTGATCGTATCTTCCATACGACTCGTGTTCGACCTTTCGGTCTCCGTGTTCCGAGGCCATGTCTGCACATGCTAGGCTCATCAAGTTAACCCTAAGTGTTTTCGCTGTGTAAAACTGTCTTACACCAGTTGTATGTGAACGTAAGAATCCATCACACCCGATCATCACGTGGTGCTTAGAAACGACGAACTGTAGCAACGGTGCACAGTTAGGGGAGAACACTTCTTGAAATTTTATAAGGGATCATCTTATTTACTACCGTCGTCCTAAGTAAACAAGATGCATAATACATAATAAACATCACATGCAATTATATAGTTGTGACATGATATGGCCAATATCATATAGCTCCATTGATCTTCATCTTCGGGGCTCCATGATCATCTTGTCACCGGCTTGACACCATGATCTCCATCATCATGATCTCCATCATCGTGTCTTCATGAAGTTGTCACGCCAACGACTACTTCTACTTCTATGACTAACGTTTAGCAATAAAGTAAAGTAGTTTACATGACGTTATTCAATGACACGCAGGTCATACAAAAATAATGACAACTCCTATGGCTCCTGCCGGTTGTCATACTCATCGACATGCAAGTCGTGAATCCTATTACAAAGAACATGATTTCATACATCACAATTCATCATTCATCACAACTTCTGGCCATATCACATCACATGATCAATCGCTGCAAAAACAAGTTAGACGTCCTCTAATTGTTGTTGCATCTTTTACGTGGCTGCAATTGGGTTCTAGCAAGAACGTTTTCTTACCTACGAATCACCACAACGTGATTTTGCCAACTTCTATTTACCCTTCATAAGGGCCCTGTTCATCGATTCCGCTCCAACTAAGGTGGGAGAGACAGACACCCGCCAGCCACCTTATGCAACTTGTGCATGTCAGTCGGTGGAACCGGTCTCACGTAAGTGTACGTGTAAGGTTGGTCCGGGCCGCTTCATCCCACAATACCGTTGAGCAAGAAAAGACTAGTAGAGGCAAGTAAGATGACAAAATCCACGCCCACAACAAAGTTGTGTTCTACTCGTGCAAAGAGAACTACGCATAGACCTAGCTCTGATACCACTGTTGGGGAACGTTGCAGAAAATTAAAATTTTTCCTACGGTTTCACCAAGATCCATCTATGAGTTCATCTAAGCAACGAGTCTAGGGAGAGAGTTTGCATCTACATACCACTAGTAGATCGCGTGCGGAAGCTTGCAAGGTGATGATGTAGTCGTACTCGACGTGATCCAAATCACCGATGACCAGCGCCGAATGGACGGCACCTCCGCGTTCAACACACGTACGGGACGGGAGACGTCTCCTCCTTCTTGATCCAGCAAGGGGGAAGGAGAGGTTGATGAAGATCCAGCAGCACGACGGCGTGGTGGTGGATGCAGGGCGTCACAGCAGCAGGGCTTCGCCGAGACTACGAGGGAGAGACGTAACGGGGGAGGTGGAGGCGCCAGGGGCTGGTGTATGAAGTCCCTCCTCTCCCCCACTATATATAGGGGTGCCAGGGGGGCGCCGGCCCTAGTAGATGAGATCTACTAGGGGGGGCGGCGGCCTAGGGGAGGTTTCCCTCCCCCCCAAGGCACCTAGGGGTGCCTTCCACCACTAGGACTCCTCCTAGGGGGAAACCCTAGGCGCATGGGCCTATAGGGGCTGGTGCCCTTGGCCCATGATGGCCAAGGCGCACCCCCTACAGCCCATGTGGCCCCCCGGGACAGGTGGCCCCACCCGGTGGACCCCCGGGACCCTTCCGGTGGTCCCGGTACAATACCGATAACCCCGAAACTTGTCCCGATGCCCGAAATAGCACTTCCTATATATAATTCTTTACCTCCAGACCATTCCGGAACTCCTCGTGACGTCCGGGATCTCATCCGGGACTCCGAACAACATTCGGGTTTCTGCATATACATATCTTCATAACCCTAGCGTCACCGAACCTTAAGTGTGTAGACCCTACGGGTTCGGGAGACATGCAGACATGACCGAGACGCTCTCAGTCAATAACCATCAGCGGGATCTGGATACCCATGATGGCTCCCACATGCTCCTCGATGTTGTCATCGGATGAACCACGATGTCGAGGATTCGATCAAACCCTGTATGCAATTCCCTTTGTCAATCGGTACGTTACTTGCCCGAGACTCGATCGTCGGTATCCCAATACCTTGTTCAGTCTCGTTACCGGCAAGTCACTTTACTCGTACCGTAATGCATGATCCCGTGTCCAACACCTTGGTCACATTGAGCTCAATATGATGATCCATTACCGAGTGGGCCCAGAGATACCTCTCCGTCATACGGAGTGACAAATCCCAGTCTCGATCCGTGTCAACCCAACAGCTATTCTCGGAGATACCTGTAATGCACCTTTATAGTCACCCAGTTACGTTGTGACGTTTGATACACCCAAGGCACTCTTACGGTATCCGGGAGTTACACGATCTCATGGTCGAAGGAAGAGATACTTGACACTTGCAAAGCTCTAGCAAAACGAACTACACGATCTTTTATGCTATGCTTAGGATTGGGTCTTGTCCATCACATCATTCTCCTAATGATGTGATCCCGTTATCAATGACATCCAATGTCCATAGTCAGGAAACCATGACTATCTGTTGATCACAACGAGCTGGTCAACTAGAGGCTTACCAGGGACATAGTGTGGTCTAAGTATTCACACGTGTATTACGATTTCCGGATAATACAGTTATAGCATGAATAAAAGACAATTATCATGAACAATGAAATATAATAATACTTTTATTATTGCCTCTAGGGCATATTTCCAACAGTCTCCCACTTGCACTAGAGT
>NC_057812.1:254754227-254755906 GCF_018294505.1 Triticum aestivum
TTACCCTCGCCACGTCACATCAGAGTATATAAATAACATCCATCAAACAAGCACTCATGGCCCGACTACGGCGCCAAAATGGAAAAGACCCCCAACATGCGACAAGGTCCTGAATCGATAACCCCAACTAGGCACCACTACTGATCATCCGGAAAAGATACGTAGTAACGCTGAGAGTCCTCGTCGAACTCCCACTGAAGCTCGTAATCGTCAACTGGAGCAGAAACACCTGAACCTGCATCTGGAGTTGTAGTATCTGTGAGCCACAGGGACTCAGCAATCTCACACCCACGCGATCAAAACTATTTAAGCTCATAGGAATGGATAAGGCAAAAAAATATGTGGAGCTGCAGCAAGCGACTAGCATATGTGGTGGCTAACTTACACGCAAAAGAGAGCGAGAAGAGAAGGCGAAGCACGAGCGAGAAGCTAAAGGAACATCCTGCGCAAGCATAACTCCAACACCGTGTCCACTTCCCGGACTCCGCCGAGAAGGGGCCATCACGGTAACACACACGATTGATTCGTTTTAATTAAGTTTAATTCAAGTCATCTACAACCGGACATTAACAAATTCCCATCTGCCCATAACCGCGGGCACGGCTTTCGAAAGATCAATCCCTGCAGGGGAGTCCCAACTTAGCCCATGACAAGCTCTCACGGTCAACGAAGGAATAGACCTCCACCCAAGACACACCGATCAGACTCGGTATCTCGGTACAACAAGATGATTCGACAGGTTAAAAAAAGTCTAGCAACACCGCCCGAATGTGCCGACAAATCCCGATAGGAGCTGCACATATCTCTTTCTCAGGGCACACTCAGATGAGACTAGCTACGAGTAAAACCAACCCTCAAGTTTCCCCGAAGTGGCCCCGCAGGCAGCTCAGTTCGGACCAACACTCAGAGGGAGCACTGGCCCAAGGGGGGCTAAAATACGATGACCCTCGGGCTCCGGAAACCCAAGGGAAAAGAGGCTAGGTGGCAAATGGTAAAACCAATGTTGGGCATTGCTGGAAAAGCTTTAATCAAGGCGAACTATCAAGGGGTTCCCATTATAGCCCAACCGTGTAAGGGACGCAACAATCCGGGAACATAACACCGATATGACGGAAAACTAGGGGCGGCAAGAGTGGAACAAAACACTAGGCGAGAGGCCGAGCCTTCCACCCTTTACCAAGTATATAGATGCATTAAGATAACATAGCAATATAATGATATCCCAACAAGTAAATAAATGTTCCAACAAGGAACGGCTCCAATCTTCACCTGCAACTAACAACGCTATAAGAAGGGCTGAGCAAAGCGGCAACATAGCCAATCAACGGTTTGCTAGGACAAAAGGGGGGGGGTTAGAGGTTCAACATGGCAATTGGGAGGCTGACAAGCAAATGGTAGGCATCGTAGCATTGGCAAAGCAAAAGAACGAGCAAACTAGCATAGCAAAGATAGTAGTGATTTCGAGGGTATGATCATCTTGCCTGCACAGTTGTCAGAGTTGACTGGATCCTCACAAGCAAACTCAACGGGCTCCTCGGTAGCGATCTCGTCTCCCGGCTCTACCCAACAAGACAAACAAGCAACAAGGATACAATCAACCACGAGCAAGACCAAGCAATATGATGAAATGACGATATGCTATGCGGGATGCGATGCGGGATGCAAAATGCAAGATATGA
>NC_057812.1:254755916-254757018 GCF_018294505.1 Triticum aestivum
AGCTTTATAGATGGTAACATTACCATCCGCGTCCGTCTTCTTCTTAAAGATCCATTTGTTTTCTATCGCTCGCCGATCATCGGGCAAGTCTGTCAAAGTCCATACTTTGTTTTCATACATGGATTCTATCTCGGATTTCATGGCTTCAAGCCATTTGTTGGAATCCGGGCCCGCCATTGCTTCTTCATAGTTCGAAGGTTCATTGTTGTCTAACAACATGATTTCCAGGACAGGGTTGCCGTACCACTCTGGTGCGGAACGTGTCCTTGTGGACCTACGAAGTTCAGCAGTAACTTGATCCGAAGTACCTTGATCATTATCATGGATTTCCTCTTCAGTTGGTGTGGGCATCACAGGAACGGTTTCCTGTGCTGCGTCACTATCCCGCTCAAGAGGTAGTACTTCATCGAGTTCTACTTTCCTCCCACTTACTTCTTTCGAGAGAAACTCTTTTTCCAGAAAGCATCCTATAACGCCCTCGATGCGGCTATAACTCCCACGTGTCGAGGCACGACTTAGAGGCATAACCGCATTGAAAGCAATGTCGCAAGTCAGGCAATCATTACAACATCCCATGTAATATATAATAAAAGGGGGAGATAACATAGTTGGCTTACCCTCGCCACGTCACATCAGAGTATATAAATAACATCCATCAAACAAGCACTCATGGCCCGACTACGGCGCCAAAATGGAAAAGACCCCCAACATGCGACAAGGTCCTGAATCGATAACCCCAACTAGGCACCACTACTGATCATCCGGAAAAGATACGTAGTAACGCTGAGAGTCCTCGTCGAACTCCCACTGAAGCTCGTAATCGTCAACTGGAGCAGAAACACCTGAACCTGCATCTGGAGTTGTAGTATCTGTGAGCCACAGGGACTCAGCAATCTCACACCCACGCGATCAAAACTATTTAAGCTCATAGGAATGGATAAGGCAAAAAAATATGTGGAGCTGCAGCAAGCGACTAGCATATGTGGTGGCTAACTTACACGCAAAAGAGAGCGAGAAGAGAAGGCGAAGCACGAGCGAGAAGCTAAAGGAACATCCTGCGCAAGCATAACTCCAACACCGTGTCCACTTCCCGGACTCCGCC
>NC_057812.1:254757240-254759605 GCF_018294505.1 Triticum aestivum
GTGGCCCCGCAGGCAGCTCAGTTCGGACCAACACTCAGAGGGAGCACTGGCCCAAGGGGGGCTAAAATACGATGACCCTCGGGCTCCGGAAACCCAAGGGAAAAGAGGCTAGGTGGCAAATGGTAAAACCAATGTTGGGCATTGCTGGAAAAGCTTTAATCAAGGCGAACTATCAAGGGGTTCCCATTATAGCCCAACCGTGTAAGGGACGCAACAATCCGGGAACATAACACCGATATGACGGAAAACTAGGGGCGGCAAGAGTGGAACAAAACACTAGGCGAGAGGCCGAGCCTTCCACCCTTTACCAAGTATATAGATGCATTAAGATAACATAGCAATATAATGATATCCCAACAAGTAAATAAATGTTCCAACAAGGAACGGCTCCAATCTTCACCTGCAACTAACAACGCTATAAGAAGGGCTGAGCAAAGCGGCAACATAGCCAATCAACGGTTTGCTAGGACAAAAGGGGGGGGGTTAGAGGTTCAACATGGCAATTGGGAGGCTGACAAGCAAATGGTAGGCATCGTAGCATTGGCAAAGCAAAAGAACGAGCAAACTAGCATAGCAAAGATAGTAGTGATTTCGAGGGTATGATCATCTTGCCTGCACAGTTGTCAGAGTTGACTGGATCCTCACAAGCAAACTCAACGGGCTCCTCGGTAGCGATCTCGTCTCCCGGCTCTACCCAACAAGACAAACAAGCAACAAGGATACAATCAACCACGAGCAAGACCAAGCAATATGATGAAATGACGATATGCTATGCGGGATGCGATGCGGGATGCAAAATGCAAGATATGACAGGAAATGCATGAACCTGGCCTCAACTTGGAAAACCAAGTGTGCCACTGGATAGAGGGGATGAAATCGCTTGAAAACGATATAAAGATCATTGGAATCGGAGCTACGGTTTGGAAATGGCGAGCGTTTTAAGATATGACACCGGCCTGCGGTTTACAGCAAGTAGGCATCTAAATGCAACGAAATGAACATGCTACAGCCACCAAACATGAAAACAAAATACATGGCAGTGATGTACACAAGATGGTTGACAAAACACTAGCACTGAGCCATAGGCAAATTCATCCATTAAGAGGTTCAAACAAGCATGGCTAAAATGCAAATGCAAAACAGATTTCAGACTTAGTGAAATTAACACTGGTCTGAAATTTCAGATCACGAAGCTCTCTTCGGAGCAGCAAAACAACATGATAGAGAACCTGAACATGACAAGTAAGAACATGGCATGGAGCTACTCAACAAGCTTAATAAAACACCCAAAGTGACCTGGGGCCAAAAGGGTTCACAAAATACTCTACCGAGCTCACGAACATCGCTCGAACACAATCAGTCTTCAGACTTAGTGAAAACTGAGACATGCTGAAATTTAACTCACGAAGGCATGTAAACGAGCTCGATGCACTCACTACGGTGCAAGTCATGGCAAGGAAAGCATATAACCAGCAAGAAGGCACAAAGTGATGGCTACACATGGAAAGAACGAAGGCATAGCATGCATGGAACACTAACGGTAGCTTCGGCGGAATCGCAAACAAGTTGACGATCTGCCCAGATTAACAACGAAGCAAACGTTGAGCTCGATTGAGTCAACCTAGAGCGCTCCAAAAATGCCAACAAAGACATGGATGGATAGAGCATAACATAAATATCAAAACTCCCTTACTGATCATCCTCACAAGAGGCACGGATCATTAGGAAACAAGCTGGACATATAGCATCATGAACTAAAATATCCCAGACTTAGCGAAAATCACTAAGTCCCTGAAATCTGCAATCTCAGGTACCCTACTTCGCAAGCTTGCACAAGACAACACACACATCCTAAAAATGCATGGGTGGTACCTCTGGAAAGAAGACAAAATTCTTCACAAAACATCCCAAAGGGGCACAGGCATATCATGCACGGATTAAATATAGCAAAAATGACAAAAGTGCATGATGAACTAACGGATCTGCAATTTAACTCACGAAGCCTCCTTCTAACAGCATTTTGGGTATCAAGATGACCTCAAATGCAAATTATGCAATGGAATGAAATGATGTACATGTCGAGTCGAACATTTTGATATATCATACGCCCAAAACGGAGCTACGGTTGCAAAGTTACGGGACCTCGAACAGAGCAACATGGATCAAAATTTTTAGGACTTAGCAAAAAAAAATCGGGGTTAGGGTTTACTGTTCACGCGACCGGATCCAGATCGGGATCGCGGCGCGGAAGCCGAGGCGGCGCCGGCGGCGGAGCTCGAGCTCGCCGGAGCCGGTGGAGGAGGGGGAGGCCGGCGAGGCGGCGGCGAGGTGGACCGGCGAGGTGGACCGCGGGCGAGGGCGCGGC
>NC_057812.1:254759615-254766818 GCF_018294505.1 Triticum aestivum
GGGGGCGGACACGTCCGTCGGCGCGGATCTGGCGGGGATGTTTTTTTTTAGGGTTTCGGGGAGAGGGAGAGATCCGAAAACGGAGGGGTGTATATATAGGCATAGAGGGAGCTAGGAGAGTCCAAATGAGGTGCGGTTTTCGCCCACACGATCATGATCGAACGCTCTAGGACATGGAGCAGAGTTTGGTGGGTTTGGGCCAAATTTGGGGGGTGTTGGGCTGCAACACACACGAGGCCTTTTCGGTCCCTCGGTTAACCGTTGGAGTATCAAACGAAGTCCAAATGACCCGAAACTTGACAGGCGGTCTACCGGTAGTAAACCAAGGCCGCTTGACAAGACTCGGTCCAATCCGGAAATGTTTAAACCCCACACAAGAAAGAAAGGTAGAAATGACCACCGGAGGAGAACGAAGCGCCGGAATGCAAAACGGACAACGGGGAAAAAGCTCGAATGCATGAGATGAACATGTATGCAAATGCAATGCACATGATGACATGATAAGAGATGCACGAAAAAGAAAACAACACACGGAGACAAAGACCCAAACCCGAGAAATAAATATAACTTAGTGCCGGAGACGACAAGAGTTGGATACAAATATGGAAAGTTACATCTGGGGCGTTACAACACTCCACCACTACGAAAAGATCTCGTCCCGAGATCTAGGACTGAAAGAACTCCGGGTACTCAGAACGGAGGTGATCCTCGCGTTCCCAGGTAGCTTCACGGTCGGAATGGTGTGACCACTTGACTTTGAGAAATTTGATTGACTTGTTGCGAGTCTTGCGTTCAGTCTCTTCGAGAATAGCAACTGGGTGCTCACGGTAGGAGAGATCTTCTTGGAGCTCAATGTCCTCGAAGTTGACGGTGCGGTCAGGAGTCTTGAAGCACTTTCGAAGCTGAGAGACATGGAACACATCATGAACATTTGCAAAGTTTGAAGGAAGCTCGAGTTGATAGGCGAGGTCGCCTCTCTTGCTGACAATCTTGAAAGGTCCCACGTATCTAGGGGCAAGCTTCCCTTTGATACCGAAGCGACGAGTACCTTTCATGGGAGAGACGCGGAGGTAAACATGATCTCCGATCTCGAAAACCAGATCACGGTGCTTACTATCATAGTAGCTCTTCTGGTGGGACTGGGCTGCTTTGAGGTTATCACGAATGACTTTGCACATTTCTTCTGCTTCTGTGATTAAGTCATTACCCAGCAGCTGACGTTCACCGGTTTCAGACCAGTTGAGAGGGGTACGGCACTTCCTGCCATAAAGAATTTCAAAGGGGGCCTTGCCCGAACTTGCTTGAAAGCTGTTGTTGTATGAGAATTCAGCATAAGGAAGACAATCCTCCCACTTCATGCCGAAGGAGATCACACAAGCCCTGAGCATATCTTCAAGAATTTGGTTGACACGCTCGACTTGACCGCTTGTTTGAGGATGGAAAGCTGTGCTGAAGCGGATGTTGGTGCCCATGGCCTTCTGAAAAGAATCCCAAAACTTGGAGGTAAAGATGCTGCCACGGTCTGAAGATATCACTTGAGGAATACCGTGCAGAGAGACAATGCGAGAGGTATAGAGTTCTGCCAATTGAGCTGCAGTGATTGACTCTTTGATAGGCAGAAAATGAGCCACATTGGTGAGCTTGTCGATGACAACGAAGATAGCATCATTGCCACGCTTGGACTTTGGAAACCCAGTCACGAAGTCCATTTCAATGTGGTCAAACTTCCATTCTGGAATGGCAAGAGGTTGGAGGAGACCAGCTGGCCTTTGGTGTTCTGCCTTCACTCTTCTGCAGACATCACATTCGTTCACGAATTGAGCGATCTCGCGCTTCATTCGAGTCCACCAATAAGCTTGTTTGAGGTCCTGATACATCTTCGTACTACCAGGGTGGATGGAGAGGAGAGAGTTGTGAGCCTCGTTCATGATCACCTTACGAAGTTCACCTTTGGGCACAACAATTCGATCCTCGAAAAAGAGAGTGTCCTTGTCATCAAGTCGGTAGCACTTGTACTTGGACTGACTCTTTGCAATACCAATCTTCACCTTCTTCACCATAGCATCAAGAAGTTGGGCTTGGCGAATCTGGTCTTCTAAGGTAGGAGAGACTTGAAGGTTGGCGAGGAAACCTTGAGGAACAACTTGTAGATTAAGTTTGCGGAAAGCTTCACAAAGCTCGGGTTGATAAGGCTTGAGAATCAGACTGTTGCAATATGCTTTTCTGCTCAAAGCGTCAGCAATCACATTAGCCTTGCCTGGAGTATACTCGATACTCGGATTGTATTCTTGAATCATTTCGACCCATCGAGTCTGCCTGAGGTTGAGATTAGGCTGAGAGAAGATGTACTTGAGACTCTTATGATCAGTGAAAATATCCACTTTTCTTCCCAATAGAAGATGTCTCCAAGTCAACAAGGCATGCACAACTGCCGCCAACTCGAGATCATGAGTGGGGTAGTTCTTCTCATTAGGTCTCAACTGACGAGAGGTATAAGCAACAACTTTCTTCTCTTGCATCAGTACAGCACCGAGACCTTGGAGAGAGGCATCACAAAAGACCTCGTACGGCTTGGTTTCATCAGGCGGAGTCAGAACTGGAGCAGTGACCAATTTCTCTTTCAAAGAGTTGAAAGCAATATCACACTCCGGAGACCAAACGTACTTGACGTGCTTCTGAAGAAGATTTGAGAGAGGCTTGGCGATCTTAGAAAAGTTTTCGACGAATCTTCTGCAATAGCTTGCGAGACCGAGAAAACTGCGGAGTTGCTTAACATTCTGAGGAGGTTCCCAATTCACAATTGCAGACACCTTCTCAGGATTCACGGAAATGCCCTTGGCGGAGATGATATGACCAAGATAAAGAACCTCATCGAGCCAAAATTCACACTTGGAGAACTTGGCGTAGAACTGATGTTCCCTGAGCTTGTCAAGAACCAAACGCAAGTGCTTGGCATGATCTTTCTTGTTCTTCGAGAAAACCAGAATGTCGTCGAGATAGACCAGAACGAATTCATTGGTGTAGGGGTTGAAGATGAAGTTCATCATGCGAGAGAACGTCGGAGGAGCGTTGGCGAGGCCAAAAGACATGACGGTGTATTCATATGAACCAAAACTTGTTCTGAACGCCGTCTTGGGAATATCTTGCTCACGAATACGAATCTGATGATAACCCATACAGAGATCAAGCTTGGAGAATACTTGAGCACCCTTGAGTTGTTCGAATAGCTCATTGATGTTGGGAAGTGGGTATTTGTTCTTGATGGTCTTCTTGTTTACTGGACGGTAATCAACACAAAGTCGACTCGATCCATCCTTCTTCTTCACAAAAAGAACACCACAACCCCACGGAGAAGTACTAGGCCGAATGAGACCCAATCTTTCTTGCTCATCGAGTTGTTTCTTCAACTCCTTCAACTCTTCGGGGCCGAGCTTGTAAGGACGTTTGCACACAGGTTCCGTACCGGGCTCAAGTTCAATAACAAATTCAACTGGCCGGTGCGGAGGCATCCCTGGAAGCTCTTCTGGAAAGACGTCTTGATACTCACAAACAACCGGAATCTGCGAAATAGCATCCAATTCACCCTTCTCATTGAGAGAAAACAACCGGACGGAATTATCCCGAGCGGCAAAGACAATGACCTCCTCAGACGAATGAGTCAGTTGAATCTGCCTGGCTGCACAATCAAGCTGAGCTTTATGCTTAGAGAGCCAGTCCATCCCGAGAATAAGATCGATATCCGAGTTGCCAAGAACCATAGGAGAAGCAAGAAACTTGAAATCGCCCATCAAGATTGAAATATCCGGCACCTCCATACTGGAACTTAGTCGCTTAGCTGGAGAGACGACTTGCATAGCTCTAGGTAATGCCCTAGTGCTAAAATTGTTCTCCGATGCAAATGGAAATGACATGAAGGAATGCGATGCACCAGAGTCAAAAAGAACTTTTGCAGGAATATCATTAACAGGAAGGTTACCCATGATCACATCTGAAGAATCCTCTGCCTGAACTGCATTCACCATATTGACCTTGGCGTGCTTGGGATTGTGCTTGACCACCGCTGTACTTGCCGATCTGACAGGAGGAGGAGGAGGAAGACGCCTCTGGTTGGTACACTTGTTGGCATAGTGACCCTTCTGTTGGCACTTGTTGCACGTGACCTCTGAAAGCGGACGGTGATACGGAGCACTCGATCTTGGAGCTTGAGACGAAGCCTTGTTCTGAAAGCCTGGGTTGGGTGGGTGGGAGAAACCACCGCCACCTTTGCTCTTCTGCTGATACGGCTGACGGAACGGAGGAGGAGGAAGCCAATACTTCTGCTGCTTGACCACTTGAGTAGAGGAAGACGGAGTAACATCTCTGGCACGCTTCCTGGAAGCATCACATCTCATCTGAGCAGCCTCTTGCTTCAGTGCCATGTTGTAGAACTCATCGTATCTCAACGGCTCAAAGAGGACAAGAGCGAGCTGAATTTCCTCACGAAGACCACCCCTGAACTGATAGATCATGCTCTTCTCATCAGGAACATCCTGCTTGGCAAAACGGGCGAGCTTCTGGAACAACTTGTTGTAGTCATAGACAGACAAAGAGCCTTGCTTCAGATTGCGGAATTCCTGACGCTTACTCTCAACCACACTTTGAGGGATGTGATGAGCGCGGAAATCTTGACGGAAATCGTTCCAAGTGATAACACGTCCACCTCTGGAATCCTTGTACTGCTGGAACCACTCTGCAGCCTGATCTTTGAGCTGGAAAGAAGCGAACTTGACGAAATCTTCAGGCCTGACGTTGCTGCATTCAAAATGCTTGCCCAGATCCACTAGCCAATCGTCAGCGTCGGTAGCCTCAACACAACTGCTGAACGTCTTTGGGCCATTTGCGAGGAACTGGTTCAGAGTAGCAAAGTGGTGCTGATTATGGCCTTGATTCCCTTGACTGCCTTGATTGCGCTCTTGGAGGATTTGCATGATCAACTATGTGTTTGCATTAGTAGCGGCCATCACAGCTTGCCATGCTTCCGGAGGAGGCGGAGGTGGAGGCGGATTAGGATTCGGAGTCGTGCGCGTTGGAGGAGCCATCCTGAAGAGGTTGACCACCATTAGCACATAGATAGACAACAATATAGAAGCTGAATCCAACGGAATGAAAATTGCAACATATAGTCTTCACATCCGAACAAAATGAACGAATGCATTCCTCTTCAAATGATCACATATCCACAAATTGAGAAGCCACGAAGAATTAAGGTAGAGAAATAAATCAACAAGGTACGGATCAAGAACGAATAATCGGTAAGAAATCCCAATCTCAAACCAATATCCGTGGAAGAAGAACTAGAGCTACTAGAATTCCCACCTATGAAATTCCCGAACCTTTCCGGTTATGCAATCAGGTGTTGGGGATACAGGGGAAGCACAATATCTCACCCAAACTAGCAAATCCTACATCCAGCTGTATCCATCCTTCAACACATAACCAGGAAAACTTCGGAAACCATCTACCTCAACCTTCGAAAAGCATCCGTTATACAAGTTATGGCGATACTCCCGAACTCCCGCCCCAGTACTGGGTGGCGTCGAGGTTATCTCACCAACGAACTGCATAAAAGAGATTTTTGATGTCGGCGAACATATCTCAAGTATACCAGAATTGCAACGATAAAATTGTGACGACAACACCTCGGAGCTCAACTCCCCGGGACACTGCCACAACCCCTAAAGACAGGAGGCACCAAGAACAATGTTCTCGTCACAAAACCATCGGAACAAAACCAAGATACTCGCGTGAACCTAAAATTTTTTTTTTGTGAAATTTGAGAGGAGAAGAGTCAAAACTCTACGTCAGGATGCCTTACCAGAGCGATGAGGAGACTGGGAAGTAAAAAGAATTCCTAAGCTCTCCGATATATAATTCCTAAGGACTCAAAATATTTTTTTTTCTAGACACAACTCGGCTGCTAAAAACGATCAAGCAATGGGGCTCCTAAGGTCGGGGATGGCTCTGATACCAACTTATAACGCCCTCGATGCGGCTATAACTCCCACGTGTCGAGGCACGACTTAGAGGCATAACCGCATTGAAAGCAATGTCGCAAGTCAGGCAATCATTACAACATCCCATGTAATATATAATAAAAGGGGGAGATAACATAGTTGGATTACCCTCGCCACGTCACATCAGAGTATATAAATAACATCCATCAAACAAGCACTCATGGCCCGACTACGGCGCCAAAATGGAAAAGACCCCCAACATGCGACAAGGTCCTGAATCGATAACCCCAACTAGGCACCACTACTGATCATCCGGAAAAGATACGTAGTAACGCTGAGAGTCCTCGTCGAACTCCCACTGAAGCTCGTAATCGTCAACTGGAGCAGAAACACCTGAACCTGCATCTGGAGTTGTAGTATCTGTGAGCCACAGGGACTCAGCAATCTCACACCCACGCGATCAAAACTATTTAAGCTCATAGGAATGGATAAGGCAAAAAAATATGTGGAGCTGCAGCAAGCGACTAGCATATGTGGTGGCTAACTTACACGCAAAAGAGAGCGAGAAGAGAAGGCGAAGCACGAGCGAGAAGCTAAAGGAACATCCTGCGCAAGCATAACTCCAACACCGTGTCCACTTCCCGGACTCCGCCAAGAAGGGGCCATCACGGTAACACACACGATTGATTCGTTTTAATTAAGTTTAATTCAAGTCATCTACAACCGGACATTAACAAATTCCCATCTGCCCATAACCGCGGGCACAGCTTTCGAAAGATCAATCCCTGCAGGGGAGTCCCAACTTAGCCCATGACAAGCTCTCACGGTCAACGAAGGAATAGACCTCCACCCAAGACACACCGATCAGACTCGGTATCTCGGTACAACAAGATGATTCGACAGGTTAAAACAAGTCCAGCAACACCGCCCGAATGTGCCGACAAATCCCGATAGGAGCTGCACATATCTCTTTCTCAGGGCACACTCAGATGAGACTAGCTACGAGTAAAACCAACCCTCAAGTTTCCCCGAGGTGGCCCCGCAGGCAGCTCAGTTCGGACCAACACTCAGAGGGAGCACTGGCCCAAGGGGGGCTAAAATACGATGACCCTCGGGCTCCGGAAACCCAAGGGAAAAGAGGCTAGGTGGCAAATGGTAAAACCAATGTTGGGCATTGCTGGAAAAGCTTTAATCAAGGCGAACTATCAAG
>NC_057812.1:254773300-254780094 GCF_018294505.1 Triticum aestivum
CTTATGCAACTTGTGCATGTCAGTCGGTGGAACCGGTCTCACGTAAGTGTACGTGTAAGGTTGGTCCGGGCCGCTTCATCCCACAATACCGTTGAGCAAGAAAAGACTAGTAGAGGCAAGTAAGATGACAAAATCCACGCCCACAACAAAGTTGTGTTCTACTCGTGCAAAGAGAACTACGCATAGACCTAGCTCATGATGCCACTGTTGGGGAACGTTGCAGAAAATTAAAATTTTTCCTACGGTTTCACCAAGATCCATCTATGAGTTCATCTAAGAAACGAGTCTAGGGAGAGAGTTTGCATCTACATACCACTTGTAGATCGCGTGCGGAAGCTTGCAAGGTGATGATGTAGTCGTACTCGACGTGATCCAAATCACCGATGACCAGCGCCGAACGGACGGCACCTCCGCGTTCAACACACGTACGGGACGGGAGACGTCTCCTCCTTCTTGATCCAGCAAGGGGGAAGGAGAGGTTGATGAAGATCCAGCAGCACGACAGCGTGGTGGTGGATGCAGGGCGTCACAGCAGCAGGGCTTCGCCGAGACTACGAGGGAGAGACGTAACGGGGGGGAGGTGGAGGCGCCAGGGGCTGGTGTATGAAGTCCCTCCTCTCCCCCACTATATATAGGGGTGCCAGGGGGGGCGCCGGCCCTAGTAGATGAGATCTACTAGGGGGGGCGGCGGCCTAGGGGAGGTTTCCCTCCCCCCCAAGGCACCTAGGGGTGCCTTCCACCACTAGGACTCCTCCTAGGGGGAAACCCTAGGCGCATGGGCCTATAGGGGCTGGTGCCCTTGGCCCATGATGGCGAAGGCGCACCCCCTACAGCCCATGTGGCCCCCCGGGACAGGTGGCCCCACCCGGTGGACCCCCGGGACCCTTCCGGTGGTCCCAGTACAATACCGATAACCCCGAAACTTGTCCCGATGCCCGAAATAGCACTTCCTATATATAATTCTTTACCTCCGGACCATTCCGGAACTCCTCGTGACGTCCGGGATCTCATCCGGGACTCCGAACAACATTCGGGTTTCTGCATATCCATATCTTCATAACCCTAGCGTCACCGAACCTTAAGTGTGTAGACCCTACGGGTTCGGGAGACATGCAGACATGACCGAGACGCTCTCAGTCAATAACCATCAGCGGGATCTGGATACCCATGATGGCTCCCACATGCTCCTCGATGTTGTCATCGGATGAACCACGATGTCGAGGATTCGAGCAAACCCTGTATGCAATTCCTTTTGTCAATCGGTACGTTACTTGCCCGAGACTCGATCGTCGGTATCCCAATACCTTGTTCAGTCTCGTTACCGGCAAGTCACTTTACTCGTACCGTAATGCATGATCCCGTGTCCAACACCTTGGTCACATTGAGCTCAATATGATGATGCATTACCGAGTGGGCCCAGAGATACCTCTCCGTCATACGGAGTGACAAATCCCAGTCTCGATCCGTGTCAACCCAACAGCTATTTTCGGAGATACCTGTAATGCACCTTTATAGTCACCCAGTTACGTTGTGACGTTTGATACACCCAAGGCACTCTTACGGTATCCGGGAGTTACACGATCTCATGGTCGAAGGAAGAGATACTTGACACTTGCAAAGCTCTAGCAAAACGAACTACACGATCTTTTATGCTATGCTTAGGATTGGGTCTTGTCCATCACATCATTCTCCTAATGATGTGATCCCGTTATCAACGACATCCAATGTCCATAGTCAGGAAACCATGACTATCTGTTGATCACAACGAGCTGGTCAACTAGAGGCTTACCAGGGACATAGTGTGGTCTAAGTATTCACACGTGTATTACGATTTCCGGATAATACAGTTATAGCATGAATAAAAGACAATTATCATGAACAATGAAATATAATAATACTTTTATTATTGCCTCTAGGGCATATTTCCAACAATTCTTACATACAGGAGAATATGATGTCCTCCTTCATCTTAGATGCTATGGTGATACGAGCTTCGAGGTCGTTGGATATGGGATCAAAGGGCATCTAAGTAGTTTTTGTACAAATTATGTGCAATTCTCAAACTCATCAAGGTTTCCTGCAAAAATATTAAGACACATCATGTGAGCTGCTATTTCTCAGATCTACAAGCTCCAAGCAACTCGTATCGGCATATAGCATCTAAGGTATGGGGGCACATGATATTCTCCCGGGGAGGAGGGGTGGGGGGTGCACAACCAATCGGTGGTTGAGAGGGTGGGGACAAATATAATCTAAACAATCCTAAGCAGAGCTCCACAATTTTATCTAAGGTCGAGGGGTTGACCCTCGACAATCATACCTCTGCCTAAACACAACATTTGCATGTACTATAGTACTAGACTTAATATTCATGTTTCAGTTTCATGTTCATTTTAAATATTGAACTGAGGACCATGGATGTCTTACATTTTACTCCCTTCGTTCCTAAATATTAGTCTTTTTAGAGTCTTCAAATGGACTGGCACATACAGATGTATATAGACATATTTTAGAGTCTAGATTCACTCATTTTGCTTCGTATGTAGTCACTTGTTGAACTCTCTAAAAGACTAATATTTAGGAATAGAAGGAGTATTTTTGAATTCGTGTCATACATGCATGGTTTGGAAAAATAGATGCACTATACTTATTGGATTGTTGTTGTGTTCGTGCGTGTGTGTCTCTGTGTGTGTGTGTGGTCATATGCTTGATACTACAAAGTTTTCTCACCTCCATATTGTTCATCTTTTAAATTTGAATTTGCATTGGAAAACTTACTAGGGATACCATGAAATGTGAAATCCACATTGAGATCACTATATCACAAACTCACTCTAATTTAATAACTCGTCATAAATCAATTACCACGTTGAGATTAGTATTTGCAAGGAAAATACGGGTATTGTAGTACACATAGATTTGTTCGGCAATTTAAAAGGTTCCATTCGTATTCTCGAATGGTAGGACCCAACGGCGTACCAGCCAGACCTTGGCTCGTGTTGATCCTAAAAAAACCCGGGCTCATGTCCTTCGGTGGCATGCATGGTATGCACATTGGGCAACCCCAACCAGTCGAGCCTCAGCGTTTCAAGTCGAAATATCTGGTGGCCAGAATTCCAGCCCTAGGAAATTCCCCTCATGTCCCAGGTACATAATGACTACCAGACGGAGGGATGCTTTAGTAACTAGACAACGTTACCTACCGTGCCGAGCACGGTTCAATTCCCTCGGTCGCCGCTCGTCAAGGTCACCCGTCAACTGCATTGCCTAGTACTACTACTACTACTACTACTACTACTACTACTACTACTACTACTACTACTACTACTACTACTACTACTACTACTACTACTACTACACCAGGATGAGCACAGAATTGAGCCCGTTTGTTCGTGCCTAGTACCCGAGTTAATATATCAGGCAATGCACTTGTACGGAGGGATTATCCTTTTACTCTGCATACATAACTTGTCTGAAGTCTAACTAAGCAAAATGTTTGACCAAATCCTTTCTTAAGAAATACAACAGGATAGATGTACGGCTTGAAAATTTATTGCATGATGCAGGTTATGATATTGTTTCGAATCCTGGATCTTAAATTTCAGAAAATCCAAAAGTGAGCATACATTCTTGAAACTAAGCATGGTCACGTGATATGGCCCAAATATTACTTCGTAAGTTTTTTCTTCAATTTGAGACAAGCTGCTTATGACAAGTTGCACAAATGAAGAGCCAAGGTATTTTGGAACAAAGACCTATCATGTTAAGGCGAACGCTTTCACTATTGAAACCATGGGCGTTTACGTGCCGCCACGAGTCCACGCTTCTCATCGGCAGGTGCTGTCCGAGCAAGCGTGTGAGTCGACAGGAGGCGTGCGAGCAGAGCGCTGCGCCGGCTGTCAGGGAGGCGTGCGAGCAGACCGCTGTGCAGGCTCACCGGGAGGCGAGCCCTTTGACCAGGCTCCACCGCCCACCGTCGTCCCAACTGCTCCCAGTTTTAATGTCGCCGGCGCCGCAGTTTAAAATCAACCCCGCACTACCCGGTATCGCTACAATCCTCTCTCTTCCTCTCCGATTCTCCTGTCGTCTACCTCCAACTAGCCTGACCTAAACATACGCCATGCCGCATCACGATGGTTTGTCCTTAGTGTTCCAGTTTCCTAAGGAAGACACCTAGCCGGAGTCTCAAGAACATAAGGCGCTTTGGGACGATCTTGAACTGGCCTTGCGGGAAGACGCCGCGCCTGTCCCCGCTCCCATTCCGGCTCCCGTCGCCCCGACTGCGCCAGCGCCCATCCCCATGCACCTGCCAGCGCATGCGCCTGTGCGCGCACTGACACGCACGCCCGTGCCGGTGCCCGTGCACCTGCCAGCGCATGCGCCTGCACGTGCACTGACGTGCATGCCCGTGCCGGTGCCTGTGCACACGAATGTCTCCGCCGCCCCGTTGACAGTGCCTGTCCCCGCGCGAGTGCCAGTGCCCCCCTCAGCGGCATGGATGGCCGCCGTCGACCGCTTCCTTGCACCAATGCCAGTCGCCTCCTCCCGCCAGTTGACTCGCTCTGAAGTCCATAACAGTTTGGCCTTCCTTGAAGCTATGCCAACGTCCAGGAGTACGCCAACAATGGCGCAAGACGTCACCGTCGCCGTCGGTCAGTGGCCCGACGACACACAGAGCACGGCAGAGGAGCCGCTTCCCACCGCGAGACGCCCCCGCCGCCGCCGCGTAATCTAAATTTGCCATGAAAAACTTTCGGATTGCCATGCTTAAAATCCGAACGTTTATCATTTCTGTTTATTTTATATCGATCGTCGTATAATTTAAAGTCGGAGTCAGACTAAACGAAATGTATGGTTTGATCGATTGAATGTTCTGCTAGAGCCGTATCAAATTAAATATAAAACGTCATCAAGCCACATGTATTCCTTGTCATCCAACGACCTAGACTGCTTCAATGTCGAGCACTCAACACGTTTAGCATGCAGTTAATTTCATGCCAAAAATAGTGCTAATCACATGACAACACGCAAATAATATCCTAGTAGTTCATATCCGCATGCACTTAATATACTTCCAAATTAACGTGCATTGCACGTACACACTGACTAGTGCTGCTAGTACGTGAAACTGGTGCCATGACTTGTGAACGCGTCCAGATATGGTCAACAGCAACATCGCCCGCGAGTTCTTCATGTTTGCCCGTGCGTCTAAACGCGGAAGGGGAGGAGAGAGAGAGATAACACATGGAACCCACTAGTAAGTGAAGGCGAATAGTACTAAAAATAATATTACATGTTATCCATTAATTAGGCTGTGGTAATATAAAAACATTATGTGAACAAAGGGGGTACAACAAACATTGCTATTCTCCGTATGTTGCCTATTAACATGCAGCTTGAAGGCCCGGTCGCATGTTCAATCCTCGTCCTTTATTTTTTAATTTGTATATGGGTCCAAATTTGTTTAATGACATGTGGGCCCCTTGGTGTGTAGTTTGTAGCACTTTAATTTGTGGGTCAAAATTTGTTCCATTCCAAGTGGACTATCGGTGTGTAGTTTTGTAGCTTATTTATAATGATTAAAGAGAACAACATAGTTTTTTCAATAATACCATGGTGCGACGTTGAAGGCGAGAAAGGACGTGCGAGAGAGCGATGACCGAGCCAAAGGAAAATCAACTAGGGGAGTTGCGTGGGTTGCAACGGTGTTTGGAGTAGTTGTGGGCTGAATGCTATGAAAATATAATCTAAACCGACCGGAACAAATGCCTACACAAATTAATCCAAGGTTGGAGTGCCCCTCGCAATGTAAATAGCTCCAGCTTTGCGAGGGATGGAGAGGTAGTAGCTTCAACGCGTGGAAGATACAGTGTGAGAAAGCGAGGTCAATCGAGAGACATATAGATAGAGAGACAAAGTGAGTGTGGTCCAACATTCATTGAACAAATATATATGCTCTAGAGAGATATTGTCCGATTGAGCTTTTTGGCAAGGGTGAGGGCTGTAAGATAGAGCTTGAGAGATGATCCAGTCATAGACATGTAGATATATTTTGTGTGTGGGAGGAAGCAAGGTCAACCGATCACATAGGGTCGCCATGTGATCGAAAGAGTGAGACGGGTTGGAGAGAGTGACCTAGATAGACGATGTGCGTGAGAGAGTATACAATGTGAATAGGTCGAATTGGGTTCAAACATGATGATATATCATTTTTGTCCGAGAAAGAGCGAGGTCAATCGAGACATATGGAGAGAGAGAGATTGAGTGAGCATGGCCCACCATGAGGTCGAAAGAGTGGCGGCGGCTTGGATGGACTGACCTAGATAGACAATCTACGTGAGAGAGTATAGAGTGTATCGATCGAGGCCCGAACAGGGAGATATATCATTTGTGTGTGAAAGAAAACAAGGTTAAATGAGACTCAGATAAAGAGAGCGAGATTGAGCGAGTGTGGCCCGCCGTGCGGAAAAAAGAGTGAGACAGTCTCGAGGGAGTGACCTAGATATACAACATGCGTGCGTGCGCACGAGAGGTGGGGGGGGGCTAGATAGGCAATGCATGTATTTAGCACGAGAGGGTGAGAGGGAGAGGGGAGAGAGAGAGAGCTCGACATGGGGTGCAATGGCGGGTGTGTGAGGTAAATATATTTGGTGACAGAGTGGAAAAAGGGGTTTTGTAGTTGAGAGACTTAGAGATCGAAACATGGAGAGAAAGAATGAACGTGTGTTCGAAACCGATAGCTTCCTAAGGTGGTTAGGAGAGGAAGATTGACCGATACAGGAAGTATGTACCGT
>NC_057812.1:254780104-254839131 GCF_018294505.1 Triticum aestivum
ATTTGAATGTACATAGTACGAGACTTAATATCGATGTTTCAATTCGGTGTACATTGTAAGATTTGAACCGAGGACCAGGCATACGGGTAATTATTTCGAATTCGTGCCATACTAAGTTTCGAAAAGTTGACATTGACTCAGTTTGTTGTGCTATTTTGTAGGTCATATGTTTGAATCCATCCAAAAGTTTTCTCACTACCATGGTGTTCATCATATACATATGAATTTGTATTAAAAAAGTAGCGTGGATACAATGAAATGCGAAATCCACGTTAGAATTGGAGATCGCTACGTGACACACACTCTAATTCAAATAACTAACTACGTGACACACACTCTAATTCAAATAACTAATTATGTGACACACACTCTAATCCACATTAGCATCGGTACCGTTTCGATTTTTTTTTCAAATAACTCCTCATTAATTAATTTATAGTACTCCCTCTGTTCACTTCTATAAGACCTTGAAGACATTTCAGACAATGTGCAAAACAGTTCATTTTAAGTTGTCTAAAACGACTTATAAAAGTGAACGGATGGAGTATCTTGTTTCGAATGACTAATTATTGCAAGGAAAACACGGGCATGGTAATACATACAGATTCGTTTGAAAATGAAAGAAAATTCGTTTGCATTCTCAAATGTAGGCGCACCAGGCAGACCAGGGTCGTGTCGGGGTGGACGCTGCTTCGGTGCCTTAAAGGCAACTGCCTTTGGGTCACTGACATGTGGGCCAGCCACCTGTTGGGCCCACATGTCATGGACACAAAGGCAGGTGCCTTAAGGCACCGAAGCATAGTCCTGTCGGGGTGGTCGCGTGTGTCGGACGGACGCGTAGCACCCAGCCACCCACCCCCTCCCCCCCAAAAAGGATGACGACAATATAATTTCACGCTTCCACGTTTTAGATTGAAATATCTGGCGGCCCCAATTCCAGCCCTGCAAAATCTCTCTTCTCCACCGTCCCCTTCCGCGCCCAGATTGCCCAAATCCCTAATTCACCGCCAACCCTCGAATCACCCCTCGTCTCGTCTCTTTCCCCACCATTCCCTACCTCTGTGCCGGACGATGACGACGAAGACGACGGTTGCGCTTCACCACCACACCGGAGCTACCTCATCTACGCCCTCGTCCACCGCACCGGGTGGTCCACCGACAACGTCGGCCGCCGCAACCGACGTGCCTCACAGACACCGAGTTCCACCGCATCAGGTGCTCTTCACCGACACCGTCTCCCAGCTCACCGGGGCTACTTCACCGAGCACATCGTCGCACCTCCGCCCCCCGAGGCCGTTGGGGCTTCACCAACGGTCTCGTCCACCGCATCGTAGCGCTACGCTGCCACTCAAGATCTGCATCCGTGCATGGCCAGCCAACGCCAGCGCATCACCCTCAACGGCTCTGAAGTGACCCGCACTCTAGCTAGGCGAGCATGCCCAAACACCGGCCCGAACTAGGTATCCACACATCACTCCCTTGTGCACTGTTCTGATGATGTTTGGATATCCTTTCACTGCTCTCTTAGCTTACACGCCTATGCAATTCTGACTTTAACTCTTATTTCTTCTGGTGATATCATCTGAAACAAGCAAATCCATTTTTTAGCGAAGCATGACGGCGCTACGGGATCTGGTACACATCCTGCACACCCGCATAACCTTGTAAGTATCTGTCCTCCGGTACAACATCAAGGTCGATTCCTCTTATTTGATCAACCATTCCCCGTGTCAAAAATGCAGAGGTGGATGCAAGGAGCACAAGGCATGCACATCCAAGCAAGTGGTAACATGGACTTGTACATGGAACATCCCAAGCACAAGCAGAGCTGCAGTGAGCCTCTACAACGAGATAGCGCAAGTCCCTGCATTTCATTTAATTCATACTAGCATCCGTGTATGATTCGTGTGCAGTGGCTGATCCACGAATTCAAGTTACGAGGGACGAACATTTAACTTAAAAAATACAAAGGCACTTGCACTCCGGAAATCAACATAACTTGAGAAATGTGAAGCTACATGCACTTTGAAAACCAGCTAATGATCCAAAGTAGTTTAGATTATAAACACTAAATGATGCAAGCACTAAAAAACACAAAATGCAACATGGTGTACAAGGACTAAAAACATGGTCTGTACTTGCTTGAATTATTCGTTCTCTGACTGAAAATATCGAGTGTAATTGCACGTATAACCAGTGTGCAAACTGCATATCAATATATCTATCCTGCACAAGTATGCTAATAGTTTCAAACAACAGATCAGAAAAGTATTTATGCTATGTTGTCATGATACGGGGACTTTATGGTAGATGGCCTGTAACGCCCCGAGACCGTTGCGCCAGGTGTCTTCCAGTTATTCGCTGTTGTTGCTTTGTCATTTGCTTGCGTGTCGCTTCTTGTCATGTCATCATGTGCATTGCATCATCATGTTTTCGAAACCTGCATTCACCCAGGTTCTCCTAGTCCCTTCCGTTGTCCGTTCTGAGCCCAGACACACTTGCACGCGCCCGCGGCATGTCCAAAATAGTATTTTATAAGTGGCCGGAAAATGTTCTTGGAATGGGTTGAAAGTTGGCATGCGGTGTTGTTTTGTTGTCAGTAGGCCGCCTGCCAAGTTTCATCGCGTTCGGAGTCCGTTTGACATCACAACGGATAACTATAGCGGCAGTAGAGCCGGTCTAACATCGGACGTTTTCAGTCTCTGAAAATAGTCGCCGGGCCTCCCTCTCTTCTCTTCTCTCAGCTCGAGACCGTCTACACAGCCCAGTAACTATCGCCAGTTTCAACCTAACCTCTCTCGTCAGCCCGCGGTCCTCCTCGCGCGCGCGCCCGAAAAGTTGTCCCGGACCCGACCCGAGCAGTCGTCACCATGGTGTCCGGATCATCCCCAAACGTCTACAAAACGTCTCCGTTTTCTTATTTGATCTCCCTAGCCTGTTTATCCGAGACCGACCGATTAAGATCGGAGGGTCCAGATGCCCCTAAACTTAGCCTTTTGCTATATATAGATCAACTCTAGCCTAACCCTAAAAATCCTCCCCCTTGTCCCATCGCGCCGCCTCCACCCACTCACCATTCCCCTCGGGATCTTCCCAGATCCACCTCGTAGCCAGCCCGAGCTCCACCTAGTTTTCCCCACCGGACCAATCCATTGATCCACCTCCCTCCATCGACCTCCGAGCGCCCTGCAGCCGCTCGCGTCTGATCCAGGGAGAGCATCACCCACCCGAGCTCCTTCCACCGAGCCCCGCGCCTCTCCTTCAGTTTGCCTGCCGTCGTCCCCGGCGAGCAGTTCTGCCGGCAGCCACCAGCAGGCCAGGCCGCCTCCCCTAATTCCTCCCTTCTCCATTTTGTCGCTTTTTCTGATATCTCTCTGACCAGGAACCGTGAAGGAGCCCCGATCCAACTCCTCCGTCCCGCCGGACCAGAAGCCATGGATGGCCTCGTCACCGCGCCGCTCCGGTAACCTAGCCCGCCGGTGACCTCGACCTCTAGTTCCAGCCTCCCCTGCTTCTGCTGCGCGACGAGAACGACGCGTACAACGAGCGCCTGTTGGAAATATGCCCTAGAGGCAATAATAAAAGTATTATTATTATATTTCCTTGTTCATGATAATTGTCTTTTATTCATGCTATAACTGTATTATCCGGAAATCGTAATACACGTGTGAATACATAGACCACAATATGTCCCTAGTGAGCCTCTAGTTGACTAGCTCGTTGTGATCAACAGATAGTCATGGTTTCCTGGCTATGGACATTGGATGTCGTTGATAACGGGATCACATCATTAGGAGAATGGTGTGATGGACAAGACCCAATCCTAAGACTAGCACAAAAGATCGTGTAGTTCATTTGCTAGAGCTTTGCCAATGTCAAGTATCTCTTCCTTTGACCATGAGATCGTGTAACTCCTGGATACCGTAGGAGTGCTTTGGGTGTATCAAACGTCACAACGTAACTGGGTGACTATAAAGGTGCACTACAGGTATCTCCGAAAGTATCTATTGTTTTATGCGGATCGAGACTGGGATTTGTCACTCCGTGTAAACGGAGAGGTATCTCTGGGCCCACTCGGTAGGACATCATCATATGCGCAATGTGACCAAGGAGTTGATCACGGGATGATGTGTTACGGAACGAGTATAGTGACTTGCCGGTAACGAGATTGAACAAGGTATTGGATACCGACGATCGAATCTCGGGCAAGTAACATACCGATAGACAAAGGGAATTGTATACGGGATCGATTGAGTCCTTGACATCGTGGTTCATCCGATGAGATCATCGTGGAACATGTGGGAGCCAACATGGGTATCCAGATCCCGCTGTTGGTTATTGACCGGAGAACGTCTCGGTCATGTCTGCATGTCTCCCGAACCCGTAGGGTCTACACACTTAAGGTTCGATGACGCTAGGGTTATAAAGGAAGCTTGTATGTGGTTACCGAATGTTGTTCGGAGTCCCGGATGAGATCCCGGACGTCATGAGGAGTTCCGGAATGGTCCGGAGGTAAAGATTTATATATAGGAAGTCCTGTTTCGGCCATCGGGACAAGTTTCGGGGTCATCGGTATTGTACCGGGACCACCGGAAGGGTCCCGGGGGCCCACCGGGTGGGGCCACCTGCCCCGGGGGGCCACATGGGCTGTAGGGGGTGCGCCTTGGCCTACATGGGCCAAGGGCACCAGCCCCAAGAGACCCATGCGCCTGGGGAAACCCTAAAGGAAGAGTCCCAGCAGGGGAAGGCACCTCCTAGGTGCCTTGGGGGGGAGGACTCCTCCCCTGGCCGCCGCCCCCTTGGAGATTGGATCTCCTAGGGGCTGGCGCACCCCCCCTTGGGATCCCTATATATAGTGGGGTAGGAGGGCCTCCCAAACATACCTTATGCCTTTGGTGCAGCCCCTCCCTCTCTCCCAAGTTCTTCTCCTCTCCCGTGGTGCTTGGCGAAGCCCTGCGGGATTGCCACGCTCCTCCACCACCACCACGCCGTTGTGCTGCTGCTGGATGGAGTCTTCCTCAACCTCTCCCTCTCTCCTTGCTGGATCAAGGCGTGGGAGACGTCACCGGGCTGTACGTGTGTTGAACGCGGAGGTGCCGTCCGTTCGGCACTTGATCATCGGTGATTTGAATCACGACGAGTACGACTCCATCAACCCCGTTCACTTGAACGCTTCCGCTTAGCGATCTACAAGGGTATGTAGATGCACTCTCTTTCTACTCGTTGCTGGTCTCTCCATAGATAGATCTTGGTGATACGTAGGAAATTTTTTGAATTTCTGCTACGTTCCCCAACAGTGGCATCATGAGCTAGGTCTATTGCGTAGATTCTTTGCACGAGTAGAACACAAAGTAGTTGTGGGCGTTGATGTTGTTCAATATGCTTACCGTTACTAGTCCAATCTTGTTTCGACGGTATTGTGGGATGAAGCGGCCCGGACCGACCTTACACGTACTCTTACGTGAGACCGGTTCCACCGACAAACATGCACTAGTTGCATAAGGTGGCTGGCGGGTGTCTGTCTCTCCCACTTTAGTCGGATCGGATTCGATGAAAAGGGTCCTTATGAAGGGTAAATAGCAATTGGCATATCACGTTGTGGTTCATGCGTAGGTAAGAAACGTTCTTGCTAGAAACCCATAGCAGCCACGTAAAACATGCAAACAACAATTAGAGGACGTCTAACTTGTTTTTGCAGGGTATGCTATGTGATGTGATATGGACAAAAAGGATGTGATGAATGATATATGTGATGTATGAGATTGATCATGTTCTTGTAATAGGAATCACGACTTGCATGTCGATGAGTATGACAACCGGCAGGAGCCATAGGAGTTGTCTTTATTTATTTATGACCTGCGTGTCAACTTAAACGTCATGTAATTAATTTACTTTATTGCTAACTGTTAGCCATAGTAGTAGAAGTAATAGTTGGCGAGGCAACTTCCTGAAGACACGATGATGGAGATCATGATGATGGAGATCATGGTGTCATGCCGGTGACGATGATGATCATGGAGCCCCGAAGATGGAGATCAAAAGGAGCAAAGTGATGATGGCCATATCATGTCACTATTTGATTGCATGTGATGTTTATCATGTTTATACATCTTATTTGCTTAGAACGACGGTAGTAAATAAGATGATCCCTTACAACAATTTCAAGAAGTGTTCTCCCCTAACTGTGCACCGTTGCGACAGTTCGTGTTTCGAAGCACCACGTGATGATCGGGTGTTAGATTCTAACGTTCACATACAACGGGTGTAAGACAGATTTACACACGCGAAACACTTAGGGTTAACTTGACGAGCCTAGCATGTACAGACATGGCCTCGGAACACGGAGACCGAAAGGTCGAACATGAGTCGTATAGAAGATACGATCAACATGAAGATGTTCACCGATGATGACTAGTCTGTCTCACGTGATGATCGGACACGGCCTAGTTTGACTCAGATCATGTAATCACTTAGATGACTAGAGGGATGTCTATCTAAGTGGGAGTTCATAAGATGAACTTAATTATCCTGAACATAGTCAAAAGGTTTTTGCAAATTATGTCGTAGCTCACGCTATAGTTCTACTGTTTAGATATGTTCCTAGAGAAAAATTAGTTGAAAGTTGATAGTAGCAATTATGCGGACTAGGTCCGTAAACTGAGGATTGTCCTCATTGCTTCATAGAAGGCTTATGTCCTTAATGCACCGCTCAGTGTGCTGAACCTCGAACGTTGTCTGTGGTTGTTGCGAACATCTGACATACACGTTTTGATAACTACGTGATAGTTCAGTTAAACGGTTTAGAGTTGAGGCACCAAAGACGTTTTTGAAACATCGCGAAACATATGAGATGTTTTGAGGGCTGAAATTGGTATTTCAGGCTCGTGCCCATGTCAAGAGGTATAAGACCTCCGATGACTTTCTTAACCTGCGAACTAAGGAGAAAAGCTCAATTGTTGAGCTTGTGCTCAGATTGTCTGAGTACAACAATCATTTGAATCGAGTGGGAGTTGATCTTCCAGATAAGACAGTGATGGTTCTCCAAAGTCATTGCCACCAAGCTGTTAGAGCTTCGTGATGAACTATAACATATCAGGGATAGATATGATGATCCTTGAGGTATTCGCGATGTTTGACACCGCGAAAGTAGAAATCAAGAAGGAGCATCAATTGTTGATGGTTGGTGGAACCACTAGTTTCAAGAAGGGCAAGGGCAAGAAGGGATACTTCATGAAACGGCAAATCAGTTGCTGCTCTAGTGAAGAAACCCAAGGTAAAACCCAAACCCGAGACTAAGTGCTTCTGTAATAAGGGGAACAACCACTAGAGCAGAATTACCCTAGATACTTGGTAGATAAGAAGGCTGGCAAGGTCGATAGAAGTATATTGGATATACATTGTGTTAATGTGTACTTTGCTAGTACTCCTAGTAGCACCAGGGTATTAGATACCGGTTCGGTTGCTAAGTGTTAGTAACTCGAAACAAAAGGCTACGGAATAAACGGAGACTAGCTAAAGGTGAGCTGACGATATGTGTTGGAAGTTTTTCCAAGCTTCATATGATCAAGCATCGCACGCTCCCTCTACCAAAGAGATTGGTGTTAAACCTAAATAATTGTTGTTTGGTGTTTGCGTTGAGCATAGACATGATTGGATTACGTCTATCGCAATACGGTTATTCATTTAAGGAGAATAATCGTTACTCTGTTTATTTGAATAATACCTTCAATGGTCTTACACCTAAAATGAATGGTTTATTAAATCTCGATCGTAGTGATACACATGTTCATGCCAAAAGATAGTAATGATAGAACCACCTACTTGTGGCACTGCCACGTAAGTCATATCGGTATAAAACGCATGAAGAAGCTCCATATTGATGGATCTTTGGGCTCACTCGTTTTTGAAAAGTTTGAGACATGCGAACCATGTCTATTGGTGTATATGCATGAAGAAACTCCATGCAAATGGACCGTTTTGACTCACTTGATTTTGAATCACTTGGGACATGCAAATCATACCACATGGGCAAGATGACTGAAAAGCCTCGTTTTCAGTAAGATGTAACAAGATAGCAACTTGTTGGAAGCAACACATTTTGATGCGTGCAGTCCAATGAGTGCTGAGGCATGCAGTGAATATCGTTATGTTCTTACTTCACAGATGATTCGAGTAGATGTTGAGAATATTTACTTGATGAAACACAAGTCTGAATTATTGAATGGTTCAAGTAATTTCAGAGTGAAGTAGAAGATTGTGACAAGAGGATAAAATGTCTATGATATGATCATAGAGATGAGTATCTGAGTTACGAGTTTTGGCACACAATTAAGACATTGTGGAAATTGTTTCACAATTAATACCGCCTGGAACACCATAGTGTGATGGTGTGTCCGAACATCATAGTTGCACCCTATTGGATATGATGCATACCATGATGTCTCTTATCGAACTGCCAGGATAGTTTATGGGTTAGGCATTAAAGACAACCACATTCACTTTAAATAGGGCACCACGTAATTCCGATGAGATGACACCGTATGAATTATGGTTTAGAGAAACCTAAGTTGTCATTTCTTAAAGGTTTGGGGCTGCGACGCTTATGTGAAAAAGTTTCAGGATTAAGCTCGAACCCAAAGCGGATAAAGTACATCTTCATAGGACACCCAAAACAGTTGGGTATACCTCCTAATTCAGATCCGAAGGCAATATGAATTGTTTCTAGAATTGGGTCCTTTCTCGAGGAAAGGTTTCTCTCGAAAGAATTGAGTGGGAGGATGGTGGAGACTTGATGAGGTTACTGAACCATCACTTCAACCAGTGTGTAGCAGGGCACAGGAAGTTGTTCCTGTGGCACCTACACCAATTGAAGTAGAAGCTTATGATAGTGATCATGAAACTTCAGATCAAGTCACTCCCAAACCTCGTAGGGTGACAAGGATACGTACTACTTCAGAGTGGTACAGTAATCCTGTCTTGGAAGTCATGTTGCTAGACAACAATGAACCTACGAGCTATGGAGAAGCGATGGTGGGCCTGGATTCCGATAAATGGCTCAAGGCCATAAAACCCGAGAGAGGATCCATGTATGAAAACAAAGTGTAGACTTTGGAAGAACTACTTGATGGTCATAAGGCTGTTAGGTACATATGGATTTTGAAAGGAAGACAGACAATGATGGTAAGTGTCACCATTGAGAAAGGTCGACTTGTCGTTGAGATGTTTTTCGACAAGTTCAAGGAGTTGACTACGATGAGACTTTCTCACTCGTAGCGATGCTAAGAGTATGTTGGAATTATATTAGCAATTACTGCATTATTTATGAAATCTTGCAGATAGGATGTCAAAACATTGTTTCCTCGACGATTCTTGAGGAAAGGTTGTATGTGATACAACCGGAAGGTTTTGTCTATCCTGAAATATGCTAATAAGTATGCAAAGCTCCAGCAATCCTTCTGAGGACTGGAGTGAGCATCTCGGAGTTGGAATGTATGCTTTGATGATGATCAAAGATTTAGGGTGTATACAAAGTTTATGAGAAACTTGTATTTCCAAAGAAGTGAGTGGGAGCACTATAGAATTTCTGATGAGTATATGTTGTTGACATATTAATGATCAGAAATGACGTAGAATTTCTGGAAAGCATATAGGGTTATTTGGAAAGTGTTTTCAATGGAAAACCTGGATTAAGCTACTTGAACATTGAGCATCAAGATCTATAAGGATAGATCAAAACGCTTAATGGTACTTTCAAATGAGCACATGCCTTGACGTGATCTTGAAGGTGTTCAAGATGGATCAGTCAAAAAAGGAGTTCTTGCCTGAGTTGTAAGGTACGAAGTTAAGGGCATCCATACCTGAGCCCTTGGCGCCTCCCTCCCTCCCGTGACACCTCCTCCTCTCCCGTAGGTGCTTGGCGAAGCCCTGCAGGATTGCCACGCTCCTCCATCACCACCACGCCGTTGTGCTGCTGCTGGATGGAGTCTTCCTCAACCTCTCCCTCTCTCCTTGCTGGATCAAGGCGTGGGAGACATCGTCGAGCTGTACGTGTGTTGAACGCGGAGGTGCTGTCCGTTCGGCACTAGGATCATCGGTGATCTGAATCACGACGAGTACGACTCCATCAACCCCGTTCACTTGAACGCTTCCGCTTAGCGATCTACAAGGGTATGTAGATGCACTCCCCTTTCTACTCGTTGCTGGTCTCTCCATAGATAGATCTTGGTGTTACGTAGGAATTTTTTTGAATTTCTGCTACGTTCCCCAACAGTGGCATCATGAGCTAGGTCTATTGCGTAGATTCTTTGCACGAGTAGAACACAAAGTAGTTGTGGGCGTTGATGTTGTTCAATATGCTTACCGTTACTAGTCCAATCTTGTTTCGACGGTATTGTGGGATGAAGCGGCCCGGACCGACCTTACACGTACTCTTACGTGAGACAGGTTCCACCGATTGACATGCACTTGGTGCATAAGGTGGCTAGCGGGTGCCAGTCTCTCCCACTTTAGTCGGAACGGATTCGATGAAAAGGGTCCTTATGAAGGGTAAATAGCAATTGGCATATCACGTTGTGGTTTTGCGTAGGTAAGAAACGTTCTTGCTAGAAACCCATAGCAGCCACGTAAAACATGCAAACAACAATTAGAGGACGTCTAACTTGTTTTTGCAGGGTATGCTTTGTGATGTGATATGGCCAATAAGAATGTGATGAATGATATGTGATGTATGAGATTGATCATGTTCTTGTAATAGGATTCACGACTTGCATGTCGATGAGTATGACAACCGGCAGAAGCCATAGGAGTTGTCTTAATTTATTGTATGACCTGTGTGTCATTAAAAAATGCCATGTAAACTACTTTACTTTATTGCTAAACGCGTTAGTCATAGAAGTAGAAGTAGTCGTTGGCGTGACAACTTCATGAAGACACGATGATGGAGATCATGATGATGGAGATCATGGTGTCGTGCCGGTGACGATGATGATCATGGAGCCCCGAAGATGAAGATCAAAGGAGCTATATGATATTGGCCATATCATGTCACTACTCTATTTGATTGCATGTGATGTTTATCATGTTTATGCATCTTGTTTGCTTAGAACGACGGTAGTAAATAAGATGATCCCTTACAAAATTTCAAGAAGTGTTCTCCCCTAACTGTGCACCGTTGCTACAGTTCGTCGCTTCTAAGCACCACGTGATGATCGGGTGTGATGGATTCTTACGTTCACATACAACGGGTGTAAGACAGTTTTACACAGCGAAAACACTTAGGGTTAACTTGACGAGCCTAGCATGTGCAGACATGGCCTCGGAACACGGAGACCGAAAGGTCGAGCATGAGTCGTATAGTAGATACGATCAACATGAAGATGTTCACCGATGATGACTAGTCCGTCTCACGTGATGATCGGACACGGCCTAGTTGACTCGGATCATGTGATCACTTAGATGACCAGAGGGATGTCTATCTAAGTGGGAGTTCATAAGATGAACTTAATTATCCTGAACATAGTCAAAAGACCTTTTGCAAATTATGTCGTAGCTCACGCTATAGTTCTACTGTTTTAGATATGTTCCTAGAGAAAATATAGTTGAAAGTTGAAAGTAGCGATTATGCAGACAGTAGATGGCTTATGTCCTTAATGCACCGCTTAGTGTGCTAAACCCCAAACGTCGTTTGTGGATGTTTCGAACATCAAACATACACGTTTTGATAACTACGTGATAGTTCAGTTAAATGGTTTAAGTAGAGGCACCAAAGACGTTTTCGAAACGTCGCGGAACATATGAGATGTTTCGAGGGCTGAAATTGGGATTTCAGGCTCGTGCCCATCTCAAGAGGTATAAGACCTCCGACGATTTTCTTAGCCTGCAAACTAAGGAGAGAAGCTCAATTGTTGAGCTTGTGCTCAGATTGTCTGAGTACAACAATCACTTGAATCAAGTAGGAGTTGATCTTCCAGATAAAATAGTGATAGTTTCTCCGAAGTCATTACCACCAAGCTGCTAGAGCTTCGTGATGAACTATAATATATCAGGGACATACATGATGATCCTTGAGATATTCGCGATGTTTGACACCGCGAAAGTAGAAATCAAGAAGGAGCATCAATCGTTGATGGTCAGTGAGACCACTAGTTTCAAGAAGGGCAAGGGCAAGAAGGGATACTTCATGAAACGGCAATTCAGCTGCTGCTCTAGTGAAGAAACCCAAGGTTGAACCCAAACCCGAGACTAAGTGCTTCTGTAATAAAGGGAACAGCCACTGGAGTAGAATTACCCTAGATACTTGGTAGATAAGAAGGCTGGCAAGGTCGATAAAAGTATATTGGATATACATTGTATTGATGTGTACTTTACTAGTACTCCTAGTAGCACCAGGGTATTAGATACCGATTCGGTTGCTAAGTGTTAGTAACTCGAAATAAAAGCTACGGAATAAACGGAGACTAGCTAAACGTGAGATGACGATATGTGTTGGAAGTGTTTCCAACGTTGATATGATCAAACATCGCACGCTCCCTCTACCATCAAGATTAGTATTAAACCTGAATGGTTTATTGAATCTCGATCGTAGTGATACACATTTTCATGCCAAAAGATATAAGATAGTAATGATAGTACCACTTACTTGTGGCACTGCCATGTAAGTCATAATGGTATAAAACGCATGAAGAAGCTCCATGTTGATGGATCTTTGGACTCACTCATTTTTGAAAAGTTTGAGACATGCGAACCATGTCTATTGGTATATATGCATGAAGAAACTCCATGCAAATGGATCGTTTGGACTCACTTGATTTTGGATCACTTGAGATATGCAAATCATACCACATAGGCAAGATGACTGAAAAGCCTCGGTTTCAGTAAAATGGAACAAGATAGCAACTTGTTGGATGCAACACATTTTAATGTGTGCAGTCCAATGAGTGCTGAGGCATACAGTGAATATCATTGTGTTCTTACTCCACAGATGATTCGAGTAGATGTTGAGAATATTTACTTGATGAAACACATGTCTGAATTATTGAATGGTTCAAATAATTTCAGAGTGAAGTAGAAGATCATTGTGACAAGAGGATAAAATGTCTATGATATGATCATAGAGATGAATATCTGAGTTACGAGTTTTGGCACACAATTAAGACATTGTGGAAATTGTTTCACAATTAATACCGCCTGGAACACCATAGTGTGATGGTGTGTCCGAACATCATAGTTGCACCCTATTGGATATGGTGCGTACCATGATGTCTCTTATCGAATTACCACTATCGTTCATGGGTTAGGCATTAGAGACAACCACATTCACTTTAATAGGACACCACGTAATTCCGTTGAGATGACACCGTATGAATTATGGTTTAGAGAAACCTAAGTTGTCGTTTCTTAAAAGTTTGGGGCTGCGACGCTTATATGAAAAAGTTTCAGGTTGATAAGCTCGAACCCAAAGCGGATAAAATACATCTTCATAGGACACCCAAAACAGTTGGGTATACCTCCTAATTCAGATCCGAAAGCAATATGAATTGCTTCTGGAATCGGGTCCTTGATGAGGATGGTGGAGACTTGATGAGGTTATTGAACCGTCACTTCAACTAGTGTGTAGCAGGGCATAGGAAGTTGTTCCTGTGGCACCTACACAAATTGAAGTGGAAAACTTATGATAGTGATCATGAAGTTTCGGATCAAGTCACTACCGAACCTCGTAGGACGACAAGGATGCGTACTGCTTCAGAGTGGTACGGTGATCCTGTCTTAAAGGTCATGTTGCTAGACAACAATGAACCTACGAGCTATGGAGAAGCGATGGTGGGCCCGAATTCCGACAGATGGTTAGAAGCCATGAAATCCGAGATAGTATCCATATATCAGAACAAAGCATGGACTTTGATGGACTTGCCCGATGATCGGCAATCCATTGAGATAAATGGATCTTTTAAGAAGAAGACGGACGTGGATGGAAATGTCACCATCCATGAAGCTCGACTTGTGGCGAAGAGTTTTTCACAAGTTCAAGGAGTTGACTACGATGAGATTTTCTCATCCGTAGCGATGCTTAAGTCTGTCGGAATCATGTTAGCATTAGCTTCATTTATGAAATCTGGCAGATGGATGTCAAGACAAGTTTCCTTACTAGTTTTCGTAAGGAAAGGTTGTATGCAATACAATCAGAAAAGTTTTGTCGATCCTAAGGATGCTAAAAGGTATGCTGGCTCCAGCGATCCTTTTAAGGACTGGAGTAAGCATCTCGGAGTTGGAATGTACGCTTTGATGAGATGATCAAAGATTTTGGATTTATACAAAGTTTATAAGAAACTTGTATTTCCAAAGAAGTGAGTGGGAGCACTATAGAATTTCTGATGAGTATATGTTGTTGACATATTGTTGATCAGAAATGACGTAGAATTTCTGGAAAGCATATAGGGTTATTTTGAAAGTGTTTTTCAATGGAAAGCCTGGATTAAGCTGCTTGAGCATTGAGCATCAAGATCTATAAGGATAGATCAAAACGCTTAATGGTACTTTCAAATGAGCACATACCTTGACATGATCTTGAAGGTGTTCAAGATGGACCAGTCAAAGAAGGAGTTCTTGCCTGAGTTGTAAGGTACGAAGTTAAGACTTAAAGCTCGACCACGGCAGAATAGAGAGAAAGGACGAAGGTCGTCCCCTATGCTTTAGACGTAGGCTCTACAGTATGCCATGCTGAGTACCGCACCTGAAGTGTGCCTTGCCATGAGTCAGTCAAGGGGTACAAGAGTGATCCATGAATGGATCATAGGACAGCGGTCAAAGTTATCCTTAGTAACTAGTGGACTAAGGAATTTTCTCGGTTATGGAGGTGATAAAGAGTTCGTCGTAAAGGGTTACGACGATGCAAGCTTGACACCTATCCGGATAGCTCTGAGTAGAGAGACCGGATACATATAATGGAGCAATAATTTAGAATAGCTCCAAGTAGAACAGTTGTTTGGAATAGCTCCAAATAGAGCGTGGTAGCTGCATCTAGGAGATGACATAGAGATTTGTAAAGCACACACGGATCTGAAAAGTTCAGACCCGTTGACTAAAACCTCTCTCACAAGCAACATGATCAAACATAAAACTCATCGAGTGTTAATCACATAGTGATGTGAACTAGACTACTGACTCTAGTAAACTCTTGGGTATTAGTCACATGGCGATGTGACCTGTGAGTGTTAATCACATGGCGATGTGAACTAGATTATTGACTCTAGTGCAAGTGGGAGACTGTTGGAAATATGCCCTAGAGGCAATAATAAAAGTATTATTATTATATTTCCTTGTTCATGATAATTGTCTTTTATTCATGCTATAACTGTATTATCCGGAAATCGTAATACACGTGTGAATACATAGACCACAATATGTCCCTAGTGAGCCTCTAGTTGACTAGCTCGTTGTGATCAACAGATAGTCATGGTTTCCTGGCTATGGACATTGGATGTCGTTGATAACGGGATCACATCATTAGGAGAATGGTGTGATGGACAAGACCCAATCCTAAGACTAGCACAAAAGATCGTGTAGTTCATTTGCTAGAGCTTTGCCAATGTCAAGTATCTCTTCCTTTGACCATGAGATCGTGTAACTCCTGGATACCGTAGGAGTGCTTTGGGTGTATCAAACATCACAACGTAACTGGGTGACTATAAAGGTGCACTACAGGTATCTCCGAAAGTATCTATTGTTTTATGCGGATCGAGACTGGGATTTGTCACTCCGTGTAAACGGAGAGGTATCTCTGGGCCCACTCGGTAGGACATCATCATATGCGCAATGTGACCAAGGAGTTGATCACGGGATGATGTGTTACGGAACGAGTATAGTGACTTGCCGGTAACGAGATTGAACAAGGTATTGGATACCGACGATCGAATCTCGGGCAAGTAACATACCGATAGACAAAGGGAATTGTATACGGGATCGATTGAGTCCTTGACATCGTGGTTCATCCGATGAGATCATCGTGGAACATGTGGGAGCCAACATGGGTATCCAGATCCCGCTGTTGGTTATTGACCGGAGAACGTCTCGGTCATGTCTGCATGTCTCCCGAACCCGTAGGGTCTACACACTTAAGGTTCGATGACGCTAGGGTTATAAAGGAAGCTTGTATGTGGTTACCGAATGTTGTTCGGAGTCCCGGATGAGATCCCGGACGTCATGAGGAGTTCCGGAATGGTCCGGAGGTAAAGATTTATATATAGGAAGTCCTGTTTCGGCCATCGGGACAAGTTTCGGGGTCATCGGTATTGTACCGGGACCACCGGAAGGGTCCCGGGGGCCCACCGGGTGGGGCCACCTGCCCCGGGGGGCCACATGGGCTGTAGGGGGTGCGCCTTGGCCTACATGGGCCAAGGGCACCACCCCAAGAGGCCCATGCGCCTGGGGAAACCCTAAAGGAAGAGTCCCAGCAGGGGAAGGCACCTCCTAGGTGCCTTGGGGGGGGGGGGAGGACTCCTCCCCTGGCCGCCGCCCCCTTGGAGATTGGATCTCCTAGGGGCTGGCGCACCCCCCCCTTGGGATCCCTATATATAGTGGGGTAGGAGGGCCTCCCAAACATACCTTATGCCTTTGGTGCAGCCCCTCCCTCTCTCCCAAGTTCTTCTCCTCTCCCGTGGTGCTTGGCGAAGCCCTGCGGGATTGCCACGCTCCTCCACCACCACCACGCCGTTGTGCTGCTGCTGGATGGAGTCTTCCTCAACCTCTCCCTCTCTCCTTGCTGGATCAAGGCGTGGGAGACGTCACCGGGCTGTACGTGTGTTGAACGCGGAGGTGCCGTCCGTTCGGCACTTGATCATCGGTGATTTGAATCACGACGAGTACGACTCCATCAACCCCGTTCACTTGAACGCTTCCGCTTAGCGATCTACAAGGGTATGTAGATGCACTCTCTTTCTACTCGTTGCTGGTCTCTCCATAGATAGATCTTGGTGATACGTAGGAAAATTTTTGAATTTCTGCTACGTTCCCCAACAGCGCCCACTCGTCCCAGCCACGTTGACCGCCTCTCTCGGAACTCGCCGGCGTCACCATGGAGTTTCCCTGTCACTCCATCACTCCGACCCACGTCTTCAGCGGCCTTGCTGTCGTTGTCACCTAGGCGAGCAGCCGCCCACGTTCCACGCTCGATGCCTCCTCCTCGTCGTCCTCCATCGACTTGTAGCGACCAGACCTCAAACAGTCTGATCTCTATGCTCCGGTGTCATCCCTGGATCAGTAATGCTGACACCACACAGTACTCGGAGGATTTATAACAGAGTAGCATTCACACACTTATTACATCGAGTGTCTCAATAGAGAACTTCTTACAATAAATATGGCTTAAGGCCATCTAATAACGATAACAGCGGAAGGCTTGGAAGATAAGTGAGTCCATCAACTCCAACGGCATCACTGAGTATAGAACCACGACCTAAAACTCCTTAATTGTCATCTGAAAAGTCTGCAACATTAACTTTGCAGCCCGAAATGGGTCAGCACATGGAATATGCTAGCAAGGTAACACATAGAGAGTAATGGAATGAAACAACTATACTATATGCATATTTGGCTGGTGGAAAGCTCTATGGTTACAGTTTTGCGTAAAGCCAATTTTTCCCTACTTCAAAGGAATAAATTTATTTAACTATCATGGTAGTTGTTAAACATTGAGAATGGTTGACATCATTCTCAATCCCAATTAAGCATCATCATTAAACATAACCCAAAAAAATTAATTTAGAGTAACATGTTGAGATTCACATGATAATCCAAGTACTAGATACTCAAGATGTCCATGACCGGGGACATGGCTAACCATGATTAGTTTATTACACTCTGCAGAGGTTTGCGCACTTTTCCCCACAAGACTCGATCGTCTCCGTTTGGTTTCTCGCACTACATGGTGTTTGAGAAGACGGATGACCGAGACATAGTCTTTCAGAAGCGCTAGCACCTTACGAGCGGGTAGACCGTACCACCTACATCCCCTACATCTGCTAGTCTACCACTGTAAGAGTTCGCACGACTTAGTCAACTATGCTAGAGCCCATAATAGCTTGTGGCTGCACACGGAAGTTTCTAGTATGAATAGTCTCATGATCCCTTTGAGCCTGGGTGGCGGTCCAAAAGAAAATAGGCAAGTCCTGGAATACCCAGGTGCCTCAATCCACCCAGATGTGTGTTTAAGTTACCACCTTAGATAAACCATTAATTAACAAAACTCACATCTGTCATGGATATCACTCACCCAATCCACGTCTACTAGCATAGCATGGCATAATAAGCAAACATAGAAGTAACTCCCAAAGGTTTGATAATAAACAGGTAATAGGTACTACCTCATCTACTTCCCATCCCATAATTTATTTAGATCCTAACCATGCAATGTGTGAGGATTGATCTAATGCAAGAAAACTGGGTAGTAGAAAAGGTATGATCAAAGTGTTACTTGCCTTGCTGATGATCCGGGAAACCTAGAGATTCGAAGTAACAAGCGGCGCACTCCGGGTATTCTATCGCAGACAAACAAACAAGCATACAATAAGTACTCATCTAATGCACAGGTAAAACTCAAATAAGAGATCTAACCAGAAGGTTCAACTTAAGAACTCCGGTTGGCAAAAAGAATCAAATCGAACGAAACAACGAAAGTCAAACGGCGAAAGAAAAAACAACTTCATTCTACTAATCTGGATCTAGGGCAATTTTTACAGTAGCAAAATCTTGTTTAAGTTGGTTAAACAGACAGAGGGTTTCGAGACGAAACTCTAGGCGCTTGAATCGCCTGATTCCGATAAACGAGCGAAAAGTTATACTAAAACGAAAATCGGATCAGGAATCGCGATCAGAAAATTCGCGAATTTAATCCGAGAAAAAGAAAAACGATGAACGTTCGTTAGAACGAACGACGCTCACTATTTAAATAAACCGGAAAAACCGATCTATTTAAAAAAACTGAATCTAAAAAAACCGACGGAAAAACTGAGAAAACTGATCTATATTTTAAAAAAAAAACGATGGCACGGAAGTCGAGGCGCGGCGAACCTCGGGCGGCGAAATCCGGCGGCGGCGGGCGGCGGCGACGTGTGGGGCACGGGGCCGCTAGGGTTTGCTGGGGCTGGGGCTGGGCCTCTCCCCGGCTTATAAAGCCCGCCCGGGCCGGTGTCCAGGTCGGACACGGCCCGTAGGTCGGTGCGCAATTTTTTTAAATTTTCGCTCGGAAGAAAAAATAAAAAGAAATACTAAACGGACTCCAAAAATTCCGAAATAAATTTTCACGGGCTTCTAAAATCAAGCCGCACAAGGTGAACATTTATTTGGGACCTAAATGCAATTTGGAAAAACGCACATTTTTCCTAAATTCAAATAAAACACCGAAAAAACTCCGAAATAAAATCTTATTTGATTTTATTATTAAATCCTCAATATTTCTTTATTTTGGGAAAGTCATTTTATTCCCTCTCTCATATTTTTGTAGTAGAAATAATTGATGATAAAATAAATAAAATCAAATGATCCTATTCTCAAAATTTGAGAAAACTCAAATATGAAAATAACGAAATCCCCAACTCTCTCCGTGGGTCATTGAGTTGCGTAGAATTTCTAGGATCAACCAAAATGCAAAATAAAATATGATATGCATAGATGATCTAATGTATAACATTCCAAATTGAAAATTTGGGATGTTACAAACCTACCCCCCTTAAGATGAATCTCGCCCTCGGGATTCGAGTTGGCTAGAAAATAGGTGAGGGTGGCCCTTGAGCAAATCTTCTTTTCGTTCCTAGGTGGCTTCATCCTCCGTGTGGTGGCTCCACTGAACCTTGCAAAACTTGATAACCTTGCTGCGAGTAACTCGACTGGCAAATTCGAGGATTTTAATTGGTTTCTCCTCGTAGGTCAAATCGTTATCCAACTGAATAGTTTCCAAAGGCAATGTATCTCTAACGGTATGTCAGCCATCTCCGCGTGACATTTCTTTAACTGAGAAACGTGGAACACATCATGAACTCCTGACAATCCTTCAGGCAATTCCAACTTGTAGGCCACTTCTCCCATACGCTCCAAAACTCGATAGGGTCCTAGAAATCGTGGCGCTAACTTCCCTTTAACTCCAAAACGCTTTGTTCCCCGAAGTGGATATACTCGAAGATAAGCTCTATCTCCGACTTCGTAAACTTTCTCCTTACGTTTAGAATCTGCATAACTCTTCTGTCTGGACTGGGCTACCTTGAGCCTATCGCGAATCAACTTCACCTTCTGTTCAGACTCTTTAATCAAGTCAGGTCCAAACAACTGGCGGTCTCCAACTTCGTCCCATGACAATGGTGTCCTGCACCTCCTTCCGTACAAGGCTTCGGAAGGGGCCATCTTTAAACTGGTTTGATAACTGTTGTTGTAAGGGAACTCTGCATATGGCAAATTATTGTCCCAACTAGATCCATAATCTAGTGCAAAGCTCTCAGCATATCCTCCAAAATATGATTTACTCTCTCGGTCTGTCCATCTGTCTGTGGATGAAAAGCTGTACTGAATTCTAGCCTAGTACCCAAAGTTTCGTGCAACTGCTTCTAGAACTTTGAGGTAAACTGGGTTCCTCTATCTGATACGATACTCCTTGGAACTCCATGCAAACATACGATCCTGGTCATGTATATCTTTGCCAACTTAGCACTGGTGTAAGTGGTCTTTACCGGGATGAAACGAGCTACCTTTGTCAATCGATCAACTACAACCCAAATCGAGTCATAGCCTGAACGAGTCCTGGGCAATCCCGTGATAAAATCCATGCCTAGATTATCCCACTTCCATTCGGGTATCGGCAATGGTTGTAACAATCCTGCTGGCTTCTGATGCTCTGCCTTTACTCTCTGACATACATCACAAACTGCTACATACTCCGCAATATCCTTCTTCATTCCGGTCCACCAGAAAATATCCTTCAAATCCAAATACATCTTGGTGTTTCCTGGGTGAATCGAATATGGTGAATCGTGTGCCTCTTGCAGAATCAACTTCCTAATCTCCGGGTCATTGGGCACATAAACACGGTCTTCAAACCATAGGGTGTCGTGCTCATCCTCACGAAATCCTTTAGATTTTCCTTTGCTCAGTTTCTCCTTTATAGCGGCAATCTCTTTGTCAGTTTTCTGAGCTTCCCTGATTCTATCCATCAAAATTGACTGAATCTCCAATGCTGCTACATAGCCTCTCGGAACTATTTCCACACATAGTTCACGAAGATTTTCTGCTAACTCCTTGGGTATTTCTCCCGTCATTAGCGTGTTGACATGGCTCTTACGGCTTAATGCGTCAGCTACTACATTAGCCTTTCTGGGGTGATAATGCAATTTCATATCATAATCCTTGATAAGCTCCAACCATCTCCTTTGTCTAAGATTCAACTCCTTCTGGGTGAAAATGTACTTCAAACTCTTATGATCCGTGTACACCTCACAATGATTTCCAATGAGGAAATGCCTCCATGTTTTTAAAGCATGCACTACGGCTGCTAACTCCAAATCATGCATGGCATAATTTAACTCATGAGGCTTCAGTTGTCTTGAGGCATATGAAACAACTCTCCCTTCCTGCATAAGCACTGCTCCAAGTCCTCGACGTGAAGCGTCGCAATACACCTCATAATCTTTGGTCTGGTCTGGCAAAATCAACACTGGTGAGGTAACCAAACGTTTCTTCAACTCCTGGAAACTAGCCTCACATTCCTCCGTCCATATGAACTTGGTATCTTTCTTTAATAACTCCGTCATAGGCTTCGCAATCTTTAAGAAATTCTCAATAAATCTTCGGTAGTATCCTGCGAGTCCAAGAAAACTCCGGATCTCTCCAACTGTTGTTGAGGCTTCCCACTTGGTCACGGTATCTACTTTGGTAGGATCTACTGCTATACCTTCTCCAGATATAACGTGTCCGAGGAATCCTACTTCTTTCAACCAAAACTCACATTTGCTGAACTCGGCATATAATTGATGTTCTTTGAGCTTTCCAAGTACTAAACGCAAATGCTCCTTATGCTCCTCTTCATTCTTTGAGTAAACCAGGATATCATCAATGAACACTATGACGAACTTATCCAAAAACTCCATAAATACTTTGTTCATCATGTTCATAAAATAGGCAGGTGCGTTAGTCAGACCAAATGACATAACGGTATACTCATACAGCCCATACCTGGTGGTAAAAGCTGTCTTAGGAATATCCTGTTCTCGAATCTTCAACTGGTGGTATCCTGATCGCAGATCGATCTTGGAAAATACCTTACCTCCTTGCAATCGATCAAACAGATCATTGATCATTGGTAGTGGGTACTTGTTCTTGATCGTTACTTCATTCAATCCTCGATAATCAACAACCATCCTTAACGATCCATCCTTCTTCTCCACTAGAAGTACTGGCGATCCCCAAGGCGAAGAACTTGGGTGAATATATCCTTTATCCAGTAACTCCTTAATCTGCTTCTTAATTTCCACCAAATCCTTTGCTGGCATCCTATATGGTCTCTTTGATATTGGCCCTGTGCCTGGCAATAGCTCAGTCAAAAACTCAATATCTCTATCCGGTGGCATGCCTGGCAACTCTTCTGGAAATACTTCAGGAAAATCCCTTACCACTGGTACTTCCTCCTGCACAACTCCTGTTAAGCAATTTACTTGGGTCCTTTTTCGCACATGTCGGGATACATACTTGATCCTTCTCCCTTCTGGGGTGGTAAGCAAAATTGACTTACTAGCACATTCAATATTCCCTTCATACTTTGATAACCAATTCATTCCTAATATCACATCAAATCCTTGGGATTCCAATACTATTAGGTCTGAGGGGAAAACATAGTTACCAATCCTTAATGGTAACCGATCACACCATAGACTAGCCACATACTCTGCTCCAGGTGAGGTTACTAACATGGGTGACCTAAGGGCTTGGGTTGATAGGTTATACTTATCCACAAATCCCCTTGAGATGTATGAATGCGATGCACCAGTATCAAAAAGAACGAGTGCAGTAAATGACTTAACCAAAAACTTACCTATTACTGCATCAGGCTGAGCTTCAACCTCCTCCACGCTAACGTGGTTCACCTGTCCCCTGTTGAAAGGGTTCGGCTTCTTCCCAGAACTTCCATTGCCATTTTGGCCTTCAGGACATTCATTAGCATAATGTCCGATCTTCTGACACTTAAAGCAAGTGACTTGGCTTAGGTCCTTCTTGGCTGGGGTTGATGGGTTGGTGCGGTTCTGGCCGTTGCTTCCTCCATTGCCATTACCATTCTTGGTGCCATTGTGGTTGTGCGAGCTACCTCCTCCATGGGTATGCTGAAAATGTCCTCCCGGTCTAGGGGTAAAATGTGGCTTCTGCTGAGCTCCTGAATTGTACTTCCCTTGTCCATACTTCCTCTTGCGATTCTCAATTTGCTGTTGCTTCCCTTCAATCATAAGAGCACGATCTACCAACTCCTGGTAGTTGTTGAAGGTGGCTACCATCAACTGCATGCTCAACTCATCATTCAGTCCTTTCAGAAACTTCTCCTGCTTAGCTTCATCTATAGCAACGTCATCTGGGGCATAACGTGCTAGCTTACTAAATTCCTCCACATACTAGCCAACTGTCCGTCCCCCTTGGCGCAAGTTGCGAAACTCACACTTCTTCATGGCCATAGCTCCTGCTGAAACATGGGCAGTATGAAAAGCCTGCTGAAACTGGTCCCATGTGACAGTGTCGACAGGGAAAGTGGCTGTGAAATTCTCCCACCATGATGTTGCGGGTCCTTCTAGATGATGTGCGGCAAACTTCACCTTCTCCGCATCTGTGCATCCTGCTGTGGTCAACTCCCTAGCTGTCTTGCGGAGCCAATCATCTGCTACTATCGGCTCGGTGCTACTGGAAAACACCGGCGGATTCAGCCTAAGAAAACGGGCTAAGTGGTCAACAGGTGGTGGTGGTGGTGGTGGTGGTGGGTTGTTGTTCCCCTGATTCTGATTCTGGACTAGCAACTGCATCAATGTGTTCTGCTGCTGGATCAACTGGGTGAGCTCCGGTGGAAAGGCAAATCCGGGGTCATGTCTCGGAGGCATCTGAGGGGTTTAGAAAAGATGAGATGTAAGAATAGAGGGGGTCTAAGAGAAAACACTACCCATATGCACATGAGGCAAAAAGCAAACAATTCACTTCATTCAATCAATCAAGGGCATACAATTGATCTATCTATCGCAAAAGTGCTCGGACTACTATATTTACATGGTGGACTACTAGTACTGATGAGGTGGTCTACTAGAAATATTCTTCGGTTGCAGACTCCATGATATCTGCTCTGCTCCAGCTTCATCAACATAGTCATCATCGCTACTATCTGGATCCGAGTCGGTGCCGTCGATGATGATGTAGTCTTTCGGGCTAATCTCCTTGGGTTCTTCGTCTTCATCTACTGGCATAGGGCCTCCCATAAATATTCCAATCTTCTTGATCAAGTCGTCATTCTTCTCCACCAATACTTCATTTCCTCTTCATAATCTTCACGTGTAGCCTTGAGTTCTTCCTCCAGTTCCTTGATTCTTGTCCTTGCCTTCTTCAGGTCTATCATATCGGCGCACATCTGGTTCTCCTGTCATCAAATGTGCTGGTTTAACTCCTGGATAAAAGCTGCGATTGATCTATCCTTCCTGGTGCTGATCATCTCCCAGTGCTCATCTCGGTGCCCACAAATCTGGTAGATAGTATCCTTGAGATCGTTGCGGTAGACTTCTCCAATGCATCCCATGGCGATGTGAGCTGCCATGCTCTTTCCTAGACTCCAAGTTGGTGCATGTAAAGAAAACTCTATGGGCTCAGTGACTGGCATGAACGTCCTTCCTGGAACTTGAACTTGAATCATCCAGCGCTCTTCTTCAGGTAAAGTGGCGTTGTAGGTTCCAGTGAAGCTTGGTACTCCTATATTCAGGTATCTAGTGACTTCCTTCAAGTGACGTCCAAAGGGTGTATCTTCATCCGGTTGCGTGAACTTATTCCTTGCATCCGCCATCCTAAAGAGTAGAAAAGATGAGGAGTCAGAAAATGAGAAGAGAGTGAATAGTGATATAGGTCTTTAGCTTAGTGGTCGTGTCCTACAGTCAGCGTGTGCTCTGATACCATGTCTGTAGCGACCAGACCTCAAACAGTCTGATCTCTGTGCTCCGGTGTCATCCCTGGATCAGTAATGCTGACACCACACAGTACTCGGAGGATTTATAACAGAGTAGCATTCACACACTTATTACATCGAGTGTCTCAATAGAGAACTTCTTACAATAAATATGGCTTAAGGCCATCTAATAAGGATAACAGCGGAAGGCTTGGAAGATAAGTGAGTCCATTAACTCCAACGGCATCACTGAGTATAGAACCACGACCTAGAACTCCTTAATTGTCGTCTGAAAAGTCTGCAACATTAATGTTGCAGCCCAAAATGGGTCAGCACATGGAATATGCTGGCAAGATAACACATAGAGAGTAATGGAATGAAACAGCTATACTATATGCATATTTGGCTGGTGGAAAGCTCTATGGTTACAGTTTTGCGTAAAGCCAATTTTCCCCTACTTCAAAGGAATAAATTTATTTAACTATCATGGTAGTTGTTAAACATTGAGAATGGTCGACAGCATTCTCAATCCCAATTAAGTATCATCATTAAACATAACCCAAAAAAATTAATTTAGAGTAACATGTTGAGATTCACATGATAATCCAAGTACTAGATACTCAAGATGTCCATAACCAGGGACACGGCTAACCATGATTAGTTTATTACACTCTGCAGAGGTTTGCGCACTTTTCCCCACAAGACTCGATCGCCTCCATTTGGTTTCTCGCACTACATGGTGTTTGAGAAGACGGATGACCGAGACATAATCTTTCAGAAGCGCTAGCACCTTACGAGCGGGTAGACCGTACCACCTACATCCCCTACATCTGCTAGTCTACCACTGTAAGAGTTCGCACGACTTAGTCAACTATGCTAGAGCCCATAATAGCTTGTGGCTGCACACGGAAGTTTCTAGTATGAATAGTCTCATGATCCCTTTGAGCCTGGGTGGCGGTCCAAAAGAAAACAGGCAAGTCCTGGAATACCCAGGTGCCTCAATCCACCCAGATGTGTGTTTAAGTTGCCACCTTAGATAAACCATTAATTAACAAAACTCACATCTGTCATGGATGTCACTCACCCAATCCACGTCTACTAGCATAGCATGGCATAATAAGCAAACGTAGAAGTAACTCCCAAAGGTTTGATAATAAACAGGTAATAGGTACTACCTCATCTACTTCCCATCCCACAATTTAGTTAGATCCCAACCATGCAATGTGTGAGGATTGATCTAATGCAATAAAACTGGGTAGTAGAAAAGGTATGATCAAAGTGTTACTTGCCTTGCCGATGATCCGGGAAACCTAGAGATTCGAAGTAACAAGCGGCGCACTCCAGGTATTCTATCGCAGACAAACAAACAAGCATACGATAAGTACTCATCTAATCCACAGGTAAAACTCAAATAAGAGATCTAAATAGAAGGTTCAACTTAAGAACTCCGGTTGGCAAAAAGAATCAAATCGAACGAAACAACGAAAGTCAAACGGCGAAAGAAAACAACTTCGTTCTACTAATCTGGATCTAGGGCAATTCTTACAGTAGCAAAATCTTGTTTAAGTTGGTTAAACGGATAGAGGGTTTCGAGGCGAAACTCTAGGCGCTTGAATCGCCTGATTCCGATAAACAAGCAAAAAGTTATACTAAAACGAAAATCAGATCAGGAATCGCGATCAGAAATTCGCGAATTTAATCCGAGAAAAAGAAAAACGATGAACGTTCGTTAGAACGAACGAACGGACGAACGCTCACTATTTAAATAAACTGGAAAAACCGATCTATTAAAAAACCGAATCTAAAAAAACCGACGGAAAAACCGACGAAAACCGATCTATATTTTTTTTTTAAAAAAACCGATGGCAAGGAAGTCGAGGCGCGGCGAACCTCGGGCGGCGGAATCCGGCGGCGGCGGTCGGCGGACAGCGGCGGCGGCGGCGACGCGTGGGGCACGGGGCGACTAGGGTTTGCTGGGGCTGGGGCTGGGCCTCTCCCCGGCTTATAAAGCCCGCCCGGGCCGGTGTCCAGGTCGGACACGACCCGTAGGTCGGTGCGCAATTTTTTTTAATTTTCGCTCGGAAGAAAAAAATAAAAAGAAATACTAAACAAACTCCAAAAATTTCGAAATAAATTTTCACGGGCTTCTAAAATCAAGCCGCACAAGGTGAACATTTATTTGGGACCTAAATGCAATTTTGAAAAATGCACATTTTTCCTAAATTCAAATAAAGCACCAAAAAAACTCCGAAATAAAATCTTATTTGATTTTATAATTAAATCCTAAATATTTCTTTATTTTGGGAAAGTCATTTTATTCCCTCTCTCATATTTTTGTAGTAGAAATAATTGATGATAAAATAAATAAAATCAAATGATCCTATTCTCAAAATTTGAGAAAACTCAAATATGAAAATAACGAAATCCCCAACTCTCTCCGTGGGTCATTGAGTTGCGTAGAATTTCTAGGATCAACCAAAATGCAAAATAAAATATGATATGCATAGATGATCTAATGTATAACATTCCAAATTGAAAATTTGGGATGTTACACGACTGGAGCTGCCGGAATCGCGTCGAGTCCTGCCGCCGCACCCTTGTTCGTCTGCTGCTTCCAAGCCCCGCGCCCCTTGCCGCTCGCTGCTGACTTCGCCGGAGCGGCGCCTCCCCTTGCCTGAGAGCGCCGGCCATCTCCCTCGCCGGAGTCGCGTCCTGCTTCTGGTCGAGCAGCGCCTTGTCATGCGCCTCCTCTGCTTTTGTTCAAGAGGAGATGCTGCAGACGCGCCTCGGCCGCTCGCGTTGACCGACTCCAGATCGACCGCACGCACCTGTGCCACCTCCCCTTCGCCGTTGTCTTCGGCCCAGCTCCCACCTCTACCGATCTGGGCTAAGCCCAGCTAGGTGAGCAGCCTAGCCGCCCAGTGCACTATTCATATTCGGCCCGTATAGGTTTTTTTGGTTCTACGATTTTAGCTTTTTCCCAGAGAGTGCCAGTTTTACAGAAAAGTCCTTCATCATCACGCATTTAATAACTTCCTAACCATGCATCGGATTAAAACAATTTATATATGAAATATGCTTAGTTTTTCATCTAGTTTCATAATATTCAACTTTCATGCATGTTTAAAATGTTTAAAATGCTGTTTGTTTAAATTTGATTAAATAAGTTGCTAAAATGATTTATGTCATAACTAAATAACCGTAGCTCGGTTTTTAATAAACTTTATATGTAAATGGGGTGGAAAAATGCCTAGTTTAACATGGCAGCTTTACTTTGCATGTTTAACAACTCTAAAATATTGTTTAGGGCAGAACAGTACCAAATCTATAATATGCTCATGAGGATTTTTCCGGACTTGTTGTTTTGTTGTTCCGGCCTCATTTAAACTTGCATAGATAGATAGTTTCATCATGATTCACGTCTTGCCATGCTAACAACATTGAATATTGTTGGGTACATAAACAAGGTCGAACTAAATAAGTCACGTGGTGTTTCATTGATATGCAACGGAGTTGCATGTTGAGCTCCACTTAATTTGTAGGATTGTTTGTGCATTTTGCCATGCCATGCTTCATTAAACCGGACATGCATCATACTTGATTGTGCATCATGCCATATTTATGTGGTGGTTGTTTACTATGTTGTTTGCTTTCTTTCCGATGCACTTCATCTCGGTAATCCGGTAACGTCGTGTTGTGAGGATTTGTTGGCTACGTCCGCTTTGTCTTCCTCATGGACTCGTTCTTCTTCCTCGCGGGATCTCAGGAAAGATGACCATACCCTCGAAATTACTTCTATCTTTACTTCCTAGTTGCTCGCTCTTTTGCTATGCCTATGCTGCGATACCTACCACTTGCTTATCATGCCTCCGATATTGTTGAACCAAGCCTCTAACCCACCTTGTCCTAGCAAACCGTTATTTGGCTATGTTACCGCTTTGCTCAGCCCCTCTTATAGCGTTGTTAGTTGCAGGTGAAGATTAAAGTTTGTTCCTTGTTGAAACATGGAGATGTTGTTCCTTGTTGGAACATGTTTACTTGTTGGGATATCACAATACCTCTTATTTAATTAATGCATCTATATACTTGGTAAAGGGTGGAAGGCTCGGCCTTATGCCTGGTGTTTTGTTCCACTCTTGCTGCCCTAGTTTCCTTCATATCGGTGTTATGTTCCCGGATTTTGCGTTCCTTATGCGGTTGGGTTATTATGGGAACCCCTTGACAGTTCGCCTTGAATAAAACTCTTCCAGCAAGGCCCAACATTGGTTTTACCATTCGCCACCTAGCCTTTTTCTTTCCCTTGGGTAGGCCTGCCCAAGGGTCATCTTTATTAAACCCCCAGGCCAGTGCTCCTCTGAGTGTTGGTCCAAACTGAGCGATGTCTGGAGCTACCAGGGGAAACTCTGGGCTGGCCCACCCGACGTCTGGCTCATCCGGTGTGCCCTGAGAACGAGATATGTGCAGCTCCTATCGGGATTTGTCGGCACATCTGGGTGGCTTTGCTGGTCTTGTTTTACCATTGTCAAAATGTCTTGTAACCGGGATTCCGAGTCTGATCGGGTCTTCCCGCTAGAAGGAATATCCTTCCCTGACCATGAGAGCTTGTGATGGGCTAAGTTGGGACACCCCTGCAGGGTTTTGAACTTTCGAAAGTCGTGCCCGCGGTTATGGGCAGATGGGAATTTGTTAATGTCCAGTTGTAGAAAACCTGAAGTTGACCTTAATTAAAATACATCAACCGCGTGTGTAACCGTGATGGTCTCTTTCCGGCGGAGTCCGGGAAGTGAACACGGTGTTGGAGTTATGCTTGACGTAGGTTGTTCTAGGATCACCTCTTGATCATAGTTTCTCGACCGCGCTTTGCCTTCTCTTCTCGCTCTCATTTGCGTATGTTTAGCCACCATATATGCTAGTTGCTTGCTGCAGCTCCACCTCATACCTTTTACCTTTCCTATAAGCTTAAATAGTCTTGATCGCGAGGATGTAAGATTGCTGAGTCCCCGTGACTCACAGATACTTCCAAAACCAGTTTGCAGGTGCTGATGTTACCGAGCAGGTGACGCAACCAAGCTAAAGGAGGAGCTCAATGAAGATCTTGTCCTTTATGTTGCTTCGTTCTAGTTGATCAGTAGTGGAGCCCATTTGGGGTCGATCGGGGATCTGTGTAGCATTTGGGGTAGTCTTCTTTATTTTGGTTCCGTAGTCAGACCTTGATTGTATCTGGATGATGTAATGCTTTATTCATGTAATTGTTTGAAGTGGCGATTGTAAGCCAACTATGTATCTCTTTCCCTTATGTATTACATGGGTTGTGTGAAGATTACCTCACTTGCGACATTGTTTTCAATGCGGTTATGCCTCTAAGTCGTGCTTCGACACGTGGGAGATATAGCCGCATCGAGGGCGTTACAAGTTGGTAATCAGAGCCTTCCCCGACCTTAAGAGCCCCCTGCTTGATCGAATCGCTGGCGTTATTGAGTCTAGAAATGTTTTGAGTCATTTAGGAATTATATATCGGAGAGTTAGGAATTCTTTTTACTCCTCAGTCCCTTCGTCGCTCTGGTGAGGCATCTTGACATAGAGTTTTGACTCTTCTCTTCTGAAATTTCACTAAATTTTTTTAGGATCACCCGGGTCTCTTGGAATCATTCCGATGGTTTTGTGACGATAACATTGTTCTTGGTGCCTCCTATCATTTAGGGGTTGTGGCAGTGTCCCGGGGAGTTGAGCTCCGAGGTGTTGTCGTCACAATTTTATCGTTGCAGTTCTGGAATACTTGAGATTAGTTTCGCCGACATCAAAAATCTCTTTTATGCAGTTGTTGGTGAGATAACCTCGACGCCACCCAGTACCGGGGAGGGAGTTCGGGAGTATTGCCATAACTTGTATAACAGACGCTTTTCGAAGGTTGAGGTAGATGATTTCCGAAGGTTTCTTGGTTATGTGTTGAAGGATGGATACAGCTGGATGTAGGATTTGTTAGTTTTGGGTGAGATATTATGCTTCCCCTGTATCCCCAACACCTGATTGCATAACCGGAAAATTTCGGGAGTTTATAAGTGGGAATTCAAGTAGCTCCTAGGATATCTTTCCGACAGATGTATGATTTGAAATTGGGGTTCGACGTCTAGTGGTCCACCTATTCACGGTTGGTTTCACAGTGGTCTCGTTGTGTCTTAAAGAGTCCTTGGCTATGCCGACTCGGGGACGCTTCGTATGTCATGTGCACTGCCTTGTACATGATGGTGTTGTACGATCGAGCCCGTGTAGGCCCCACCACGAAAACTTCAGACAAAATCTTTATCATATGTTTGTTCCGGCTTATTTTGCAAGCCAATCCTTGTTTTGTTTTTAGTTGTGGTATTCGAGTTGCTTCGAAGTCAAATGTTGATTCCATACCTTTTCCAAACGGTGTTCTTATATTCCTATGTAAATACCAATCCTTCATGACAATCAAGATTGTCTTGCCAATCCTTTTCAACCGGTGTGCTCCTCTTCAAATGGATCCAATCTTGTCAACATCCACAAGATCAGTTATCAGTTCTTCTCAATGGTGTTTGCTTCATCCATTCCAAGTTTCCTTTATTTTCCCACCCACCCACCCTTTTTCTTCAAGGACTCAGATTTCTTAATCAAGTATCCATTTTATACATGTGAAGTCTCTTCTTTCTTTTCTTTCAATATTCTTATCCGGTGATTCTCATGAAGATTCTAACGGAGCTTCTAGTTCATCATTCTTCGTTCTTTTTCTTCTCCGGTGGTTTCAATTCAAGCTTTTGGTGTTGATCATATCCTTTCCTCATTTCAGAAGTTTTATCATACCGATGCACCTCTTTGTCATTCACCTCTCGCTATTCAATTGTTCCGGACTGCTGAAGATATCTCGAAGGTTCGTGTTTCCACTCTGCATTCGTTCAAGCTCTTTCAAGGTTGTAATCTCATTCAAGTCATTTAGCTCCACCGGTGCATTCTCTCTTTTAAATCATTCAACGGTGTTTCTTTTGAGTGGGCCCTAACCCACAGGTTTTTTCCCAGGATCTTACCTGACTCTTCTTATTTGTCCGGAGCTATCCTCAAATTCTTTTCGAAGTTTTGACGTAAGAATGATTCATCATCAGTCATATGTTTTTCTCCAAGATCTTTCAAATTCTTTTCATCGTTGGCTCAACCTTTTCTATTTTTCATTCCAGAGTGCATTAACAATTCATGGTGGTGTTTCTCGTCGTAATTGTCAGATTTTGAAGACCGAAGAAGAATTTTCTCTCAATCTTGCTCCATTCTCTTCAAGATTCGTGGTTCTAGTTAGACGCCATCCTCTCATAATTTTTTTTCGATTGTCAAAATTCTTTTCACCTATCCGGAGCAATTCAAGATTCTTTTCAGTTTGTTTGTCCGGATTAGATCAGTTCAGGTTTATTCATTCTCAGCTTTCAGTTATCATTCTCCAACCTTACCGGTGCATCATTCAAATATCCTCTAATCAGCTCATGATCTCTTCGTTCTCATGTATCTAAATCCCCTCAAGTATCATCATTCGTTCTATAATTCTTCCCGGTGTTTCTTTATCTTTTCTTCAATCGTTTTCAATTCTTACGGTGGTTCGTTCAAGATTTCTATTCCTTCTTTATCATATCAATGTATTCGTTATTTTCAATCCTACTGGTGTTTCATTGAAGACCTTTGCAAGTTTACGCTATATCTATCTTAATCCTTTCTAAGAGAGTAAGTAGTATGCCAAATCCATTGTTTGTCATCAATTCAATTGGTGAAGGATACACATAACATAATTCTTACTCTTGTTTCACCCAAGTGTTTAACTCCGTATTCCGGAGGCTCATCAAATTCTCAGTTTCATTTGTTTCATCTTTTCTTTTTTAGAGTTCCGAGGTTTTCCGTTTTATCTCGTCACGAAGACCCATCTAATCATTACAAGGATTCACCTTGTGTTTTCAACTTCTCTTTCCTTTCGTTTGATCATTCTTTTATTACCGGAGTTCTTCATGGAGGTTCTACATGATGGTTCATCAAGGATTTAATTCCTTCTCGAAGTTTTTCATCGAGATTCTTTTAAGGAGCTCAAGCATTCTTCGTCTTGCAATCCGGAGTGCAATTTCTTTCAACCGTATCATTCGAGGTGGTATTATGTCATTCTTCATAACTTGAGTTCATGTTCCATGATTCACATGTTGTCAAGAATGAGGTATCTTAAATCCATCAATCTCTTCATTGGAGTTATCTTGGGGTTACATATCTTCTAAAGCTTTCCCGAAGGATTGTTGCTACCTATGGCGCTTATAATGACCAAAGTTCTTCATTTATCCTCTCGGTGAAATAAGTTTCTCGTCTCCTTGTTCTTATCAATCCAATTCTTTTTACCGTGAGTGGCAGGTTGTCACCTCATAATTTGAGACATATTCCATAAGACCATATCAAGCTTATTCTTTTCGTTGTTGGTTTTCCAACAACTCCGTTCTAGCTTTTGTTGTAAGCGTGCTCCCTCAAGATCTTGTTTCCCTTCGTTCATTCCATTCCACTCTTACTTTTGTTCCGGAGGCCTTGTGATGTTGCTTTCTTCAACCATCATCTCATTTCATTTAAGATCATGTTCTTTCCTGTGCCTATCCATTTAACCGGAGTGTTGTGCCCTTTTGCTCAAGTTCTTTTCGCCTTATCAAACCTTGCACCTCTTTTCTACCGGAGTGCTGTATGAGATCTTTGTTACCCCTTGTTCCTTTCATTCAATAGTTCCGGAGGTAGTGTGTTGTGATTTCATCAAGTATCTTCTCATCTTATTAAGTTCTTACTCAATTCCTTTTCTTTTCAATTGGAGTGCTGCCCAAAGTTGTTCTTCCTTGTTCATCTTTACTAACGGAGTGTTTTCAACTTTGTTCATCTCCGTTGTATTCTTTTCTCGAAATGTCTTAACCTTTTCAAGGTTCTTTGGTTTCACTCATTCGTCAAAGAAGCAACTTAGTTTTACCGCTTATCTTCCTCCTCCGTTTTTCCCTCCGGTGCCATTCTAGATCTCGGGACGAGATCCTCTCCTAGTGGTGGAGTGTTGTAACGCCCCGAGACCGTTGCGCCAGGTGTCTTCCAGTTATTCGCTGTTGTTGCTTTGTCATTTGCTTGCGTGTCGCTTCTTGTCATGTCATCATGTGCATTGCATCATCATGTTTTCGAAACTTGCATTCGCCCGGGTTCTCCCAGTTCCTTCCGTTGTCCGTTCTGAGCCCAGACACACTTGCACGCGCCCGCGGCATGTCCGAAATAGTATTTTATAAGTGGCCGAAAAATGTTCTCGGAATGGGTTGAAAGTTGGCATGCGGTGTTGTTTTGTTGTCAGTAGGCCGCCTGCCAAGTTTCATCGCGTTCAGAGTCCGTTTGACGTCCCAACGGATAACTATAGCGGCAGTATAGCCGGTCTAATGTCGGACGTTTTTGGTCTTTGAAAACAGTCACCGGGCCTCCCTATCTTCTCTTCTCTCAGCTCGAGACCGTCTACACAGCCCACTAACTACCGCCAGGTCCAACCTAACCTCTCTCATCAGCCCGCGGTCCTCCTCGCGCGCGCGCCCGAAAAGTTGTCCCGGACCCGACCCGAGCAGTCATCACCATTGTGTCCGGATCATCCCCAAACGTCTACAAAACGTCTCCGTTTTCTTATTTGATCTCCCTAGCCTGTTTATCCGAGACCGTCCGATTAAGATCGGAGGGTCCAGATGCCCCTAAACTTAGCCTTTTGCTATATATAGATCAACTCTAGCCTAACCCTAAAAATCCTCCCCCTTGTCCCATCGCGCCGCCGCCACCCACTCACCATTCCTCTCGGGATCTTCCCAGATCCACCTCGTAGCCAGCCCGAGCTCCAACTAGTTTTCCCCACTGGACCAATCCATTGATCCACCTCCCTCCATCGACCTCCGAGCGCCTTGCAGCCGCTCGCGTCTGATCCAGGGAGAGCATCACCCTCCTGAGCTCCTCCATGCCGTGCTCCTTCCACCGAGCCCCGCGCCTCTCCTTCAGTTCGCCTGCCGTCGTCCCCGGCGAGCAGTTCTGCCGGCGGCCACTAGCAGGCCAGGCCGCCTCCCCTGATTTCTCCCTTCTCCATTTTTCTCGCCTTTTCTGATATCTCTCTGACCAGGAATTGTGAAGGAGCCCCGATCCAACTCCTCCGCCCCGCCGGACCAGAAGCCATGGATGGCCTCATCACCGCGCCGCTTCGGTCACCTAGCCCGCCGGCGACCTCGATCTCTAGTTCCAGCCTCCCCTGCTTCTGCTGCGTGACGAGAACGACGCGTACAACGAGCGCCCACTCGTCCCAGCCGCGTTGACCGCCTCTCTCGGAACTCGCGGCGTCTCCACGGAGTTTCCCCATCACTCCTTCACTCCGACCCACGTCTTCGGCGCCTTGCTGTCGTCGTCACCTAGGCGAGCAGCCGCCCGCGTTCCACGCCCGATGCCTCCTCCTTGTCGTCCTCCATCGACTGGAGCTGCCGGAATTGCGTCGAGTCCCGCTGCCGCACCCTTGTTCGTCTGCTGCTTCCAAGTTCCGCGCCCCTTGCCGCTCGCTACTGACTTCGCCGGAGCCGCGACTCCCCTTGCCTGAGAGCGCCGGCCATCTCCCTCGCCGGAGTCGCGTCCTGCTTCTGGTCGAGCAGCGCCTTGTCATGCGCCTCCTCTGCTTCTGTTCGAGAGGAGATGCTGCAGACGCACCTCGGCCGCTCGCGTTGACCGACTCCAGATCGACCGCACGCACCTGGGCCACCTCCCCTTCGCCGTTGTCTTCGGCCCAGCTCCCACCTCTACCGATCTGGGCTAAGCCCAGCTAGGTGAGCAGCCCAGCCGCCCAGTGCACTATTCATATTCGGCCCGTATAGGTTTTTTTGGTTCTACGATTTTAGCTTTTTCCCAGAGAGTGCCAGTTTTACAGAAAAATCCTTCATCATCATGCATTTAATAACTTCACAACCATGCATCAGATTAAAACAATTTATATATGAAATATTCTTAGTTTTTCATATAGTTTCATAATATTCAACTTTCATGCATGTTTAAAATGTTTAAAATGTTGTTTGTTTAAATTTGCTTAAATAAGTTGCTAAAATGATTTATGTCATAACTAAATAACCGTAGCTCGGTTTTTAATAAACTTTATATGTAAATGGGGTGGAAAATGCCTAGTTTAAAATGGTGGCTTTACTTTGCATGGTTAACAACTCTAAAATATTGTTTAGGGCAGAACAGTACCAAATCTATAATATGCTCATGAGGATTTTTCCGGACTTGTTGTTTTGTTGTTCCGGCCTCATTTTAACTTGCCTAGATAGATAGTTTCATCATGAGTCACCTCTTGCCATGCTAACAACATTGAATATTGTTGGGTACATAAACAAGGTCGAACTAAATAAGTCACGTGGTGTTTCATTGATATGCAACGGAGTTGCATGTTGAGCTTCACTTAATTTGTAGGATTGTTTGTGCATTTTTCCATGCCATGCTTCATTAAACCGGACATGCATCATACTTGATTGTGCATCATGCCATGTTTATGTGGTGGTTGTTTACTACGTTGTTTGCTTTCTTTCCGGTGCACTTTGTCTCGGTAATCCGGTAACATCGTGTTGTGAGGATTCGTTGGCTACGTCCGCTTTGTCTTCCTCATGGACTCGTTCTTCTTCCTTGCGGGATCTCAGGCAAGATGACCATACCCTCGAAATCACTTCTATCTTTGCTTGCTAGTTGCTCGCTCTTTTGCTATGCCTATGCTGCGATACCTACCACTTGCTTATCATGCCTCCCATATTGTTGAACCAAGCCTCTAACCCACCTTGTCCTAGCAAACTGTTGTTTGGCTATGTTACCGCTTTGCTCAGCCCCTCTTATAGCGTTGTTAGTTGCAGGTGAAGATTGAAGTTTGTTCCTTGTTGGAACATGGAGATGTTGTTCCTTGTTGGAACATGTTTACTTGTTGGGATATCACAATACCTCTTATTTAATTAATGCATCTATATACTTGGTAAAGGGTGGAAGGCTCGGCCTTATGCCTGGTGTTTTGTTCCACTCTTGCCACCCTACTTTCCATCATATCGGTGTTATGTTCCCGGATTTTGCGTTCCTTACGCGGTTGGGTTATTATGGGAACCCCTTGACAGTTCGCCTTGAATAAAACTCTTCCAACAAGGCCCAACATTGGTTTTACCATTCGCCACCTAGCCTTTTTCTTTCCCTTGGGTAGGCCTGCCCAAGGGTCATCTTTATTAAACCCCCGGGCCAGTGCTCCTCTGAGTGTTGGTCCAAACTGAGCGATGTCCGGAGCTACCAGGGGCAACTCTGGGCTGGCCCACCCGACGTCTGGCTCATCCGGTGTGCCCTGAGAACGAGATATGTGCAGATCCTATCGGGATTTGTCGGCACATCTGGTTGGCTTTGCTGGTCTTGTTTTACCATTGTCGAAATGTCTTGTAACCGGGATTCCGAGTCTGATCGGGTCTTCCCGCTAGAAGGAATATCCTTCGCTGACCGTGAGAGCTTGTGATGGGCTAAGTTGGGACACCCCTGCAGGGTTTTGAACTTTCAAAAGCCGTGCCCGTGGTTATGGGAAGATGGGAATTTTTTAATGTCCGGTTGTAGAAAACCTGAAGTTGACCTTAATTAAAATACATCAACCGCGTGTGTAACCATGATGGTCTCTTTCCGGCGGAGTCTGGGAAGTGAACACGGTGTTGGATTTATGCTTGACGTAGGTTGTTCTAGGATCACCTCTTGATCATAGTTTCTCGACCGTGCTTTGCCTTCTATTCTCGCTCTCATTTGCGTATGTTTAGCCACCATATATGCTAGTCGCTTGCTGTAGCTCCACCTCATACCTTTTACCCTTCCTATAAGCTTAAATAGTCTTGATCGCAAGGGTGTAAGATTGCTGAGTCCCCGTGACTCACAGATACTTCCAAAACCAGTTTGCAGGTGCTGATGTTACCGAGCAGGTGACGCAACCAAGCTCAAGGAGGAGCTCGATGAAGATCTTGTCCTTTATGTTGCTTCGTTCTAGTTGATCAGTAGCGGAGCCCAGTTGGGGTCGATCGGGGATCTGTGTAGCATTTGGGGTAGTCTTCTTTTATTTTGGTTCCATAACCGGACCTTGATTGTATCTGGATGATGTAATGCTTTATTCATGTAATTGTGTGAAGTGGCGATTGTAAGCCAACTATGTATCTCTTTCCCTTATGTATTACATGGGTTGTGTGAAGGTTACCTCACTTGCGACATTGCTTTCAATGTGGTTATGCCTCTAAGTCGTGCTTCGACACGTGGGAGATATAGCCGCATCGAGGGCGTTACATGGCCTCGACGTTTCCTCAAGCTATGAAAATGCACTATAATTTGCTTGTCATCAATGCCTGCAAATCTCTGTCTCTCTCAACATAGTAGATCATCATTAGACACTAAATCCTTCAATGAGCTTGCAAAATGCTTGCATTAGATCCCTCATTAGACACTATATGTTCATCACCAGGAGCATGTAAAATGTTTGCATAAAATCCTTCATTAGCAGTCTGTTCATTAGACACTTCAGGCTCAAGAACAACATGAGCTTGTATGTTTGCACCGGAAACTTGATTAGATACATCAGATTCAGTCAGTTCAGTACCGATTGGGGGAGTTATAAAATAAGTAGAAATTGGTTTCATTTTCTCATAGATTCCCTACATACAAGCAGTTTTGCAACATCGTCAGGTTTAACTATTGGCCAGAAATTGAAGAGTTGAATTAGATATAATCAGGGATGTGATGTACCTGCTCGTTGTGCATGCTACTCCTGCAAGCTGCGACTGTCCGTTTGCGCAAGCTCGATGCCATGCCCGTGCTACCGCCGCTGCCTCCCACGCAGGCTAAACCGAGGGTTGGATCTTCATCTTCTTGTCCTTCCGTTCGCTTGAAGCCCGGCGACCGCCTTCCAACGAGGGCGCGAGGAAGTGCTGTGTCGGTCTGTCCAACGGCGGCTAGGTTAGGAGCGAACCAGACTGGAGGCTGGAGCGAATGAATTGGGATTTTTCCTACTATCGATCGATATGGGAGGCGCTCGTTTGGGCCGCGAGCCTGCTATAGGGCCAGCCTTGCACTTATGTTATTGGCCCATCCAAATTAAAACATTTTTCTTCATTTTTTACATTGCCTGCTCGTGCGTTGGGCGAACAAAACTAGCGTGGGCCAACCTGGACGACTCAAACTAGGTGCACACTTTCCAGCCACCTGAGGCGGCCGCCCATACCAGCCCCTATGGTGGCGTCGCCCCTTTTTGCGTGTATGATTGGATAGTGAAAAATATTCCAGTGGCGCTTTTGATTTACCCACAGAATGGTTGAATTGCTTGTTTCTATGAACTGAGTTCGCCAATAATGTGAAGGATGCCAGTCTTTTCATCCTATTGTAGATTACTTAGATCTTGATATGCCAAAAGTAATCGCATGAAATATACAGTAAAAGCCAGTGTGATGTGTTTGGCTACAACTAGTCTGACTACACGTCCTCATATAACATATCAAGGACGCACCATCTTACCAGATTAACCATTCGACTTACCCATGCAGTGTGGGAAGAAATAAGTATTGGGACTACATATCCAAGCAATTGATGCCATGGACTCCTTCGTACAACCTTGTAAGCGAAAAAGAAGTTGCAGTGTGCCTGTACAAAGAACTAGCATAAGTTCAGTTACCTGCTTCTTGGAATTTTAGTTAGCCACTTATTGCAAAATTGTTCAATTACGTTGCTTGGCTTAATTTAGTTTGCTACTGATTATATAATGGCACAACCTGTTAATCATATTGTAGACTGTGCCTATCTATGTGTTTGATACTTACTGTTAAGAATTACCTGTTTGCCTTAACTTAAATATCTACTTGTTTGTTTAACGGCTTTGCTGCTGCAACAGCGGGTTACAATGATGTTAATAACTACTCTTCAACATCCAATTGAAACTCTTTAATTCCTTGTTTGTTTAACTGGTTTGCTGTTATAACTCCTAGTTGAGATGTTTTACTAACTTCAACTTTTCTGAATCCAATCGGAACTTTAATGGCAAAACAGGTTAGCCCAAGATCAAAGAGTGAGGTCCCCATGGACGTTGCATCATCCCACAACAGTGGCACCGGCCCAATCGTGCATTATGAATTGCCAACTGCTGATGCTCTAGAGGCTAAACTAGTGGTAGAAAGAGATTCTGCCTGCACTTAGAGATGAAGTTGACATGTTGAGGAAGCAAACAACACAATCACAAGCAGTACTCAAGACAACCATTAAATATTTGGTGGATTTCAAAACAAAGCAAGCTGAGACTGACCAGATTGTTAAGGTCCTGAAGGAAAAAAGGGAATTAAATTCCTACTTGGTAAATCATAGGTGAAATGTTCTTTCCATAGTTGAATAACCTTTGTGTTGTCTGTTCATGTAATCAATCAAACCATTTGTTTTAGTGATCATGTAATAATTATTTTTTTGGTTTGTAATTTTATTTGAGCACAAGTCTGTATTAATTGATAAGACTCGGAGACATTTTATTTGGATTGCTGTGCCAAGCCTACAAATATGCCAATCGGGCTGAATGTGCATTCAACAATAGTAGTAGTATAGATGGACCATAAGTGGCACGCATCGGAAAGGGCCAAGATGCTAGCTAAAAAAGATGTTGTTGTAGCCAAAAAAAAGTACAACGGCCTGGCTTATGTATGTTAGTTGATATTATTAATCCATATACTCTATAAGTGTTTATAGTCTGTTAGTTCTGTACATTCTTGGTTGATTGACTCGGTATTTGAATCTTGATACATCGCTTGTGTACATATCTAAATGGGAGTACACATTATGCTGCGTGTGACATTTGAGTTGGACATGAAGTGTTCCAAATATTCAAATTCACCTTAAACTGGATTCTAGTTTCTGAATTTGAGTATCGGCATTTGTAAACCATTTCATATACGACAGTGGAATTCATCTTTGTCGTCCTTTTGAAGATATATAAAAACACATAGAATGATTTATAAAGATTCATATAGGAATACAAAATGGATTCGAATTTAGTTGCCAGGGTAAACGTTGATGCTTATTGTCCCAAAATTCGAAAGAAGCAGCAAAATGTCCACTCCCACGTCGGCTGCCCGAAGCCAAGTGTTTGGGAGATGGAAATTACTGTCTACCCATTACACAGACAATCCATCGGCCCGATTTCCACTGCTCTAAATAGGGGTAGGTTAGTAACTTCAATTAGACGTGACACGACCACCTCTGAGCCCATTCCGACACGGTGGGCATCAAACATGGGCGGCAAAACTCATTTGATTCAAGCTCGTCCGAAAGACCTCTGTTTCTCCCTCCATTCCCCATTCATACACGGTGTGTGGCAAAACAAACTCGACTCGGCCGAAATCGATGTAGGCAAATATTTTCAATAGGGGCAGGTTTGTAACTTCACTCAGACATGACACAACCGCCCTACCTGTCAGCCTCGTTCATACACCGTGGGCGCCAACCATGGGCGCCAACCACCCTCTCCTCGCCTGAAATCGCTTTGGGCAAATATAGGTGAGATGCGAGATTACCGTCCTATCCCCAACCGACGAGACGCCCAAATTTTAAACGGGGGCTAAGTTCGTAACTTTCCCATATTTCAGACAGGCGCGTCCCAAAAACATGGTTCCCCATATCTCTCCCTCCATTTTCCCATTCATACACCATCCGCGCTAGAACACCCCATCCCCACACCAGCCTCCGTCCGCCACCCCATCCATCGCAGTCGTCCTCCACCACATCCATCGCCACCATCCTCCACCATGCCAGAGCGCCTACCAAGACCATGTTGTCCACTGCTAGAGATGGACGTTTCTCATCCACGGCGACGGACCAATAGCCTTGCATCGCGTCCTCTCTCTTCATCGGCGCCGTCGTCCTCTTTGCCGGGGCCGCTCACACGACCTTCTCTTCCACCGCAATGAGACTTATCCCTCGATGCACCCGTCTACCATCGCAGATCTGCTTCAACGCCACCGACAACCATCACACCCTCGATGCCTACACGGCACCGCAAGAGAGGTGGTACTTCATATCTCCTCAACTTTTTGATCTCAACCAGAAAATAGATCTTAACTTGGTTACTCTACTTTCTTTTCAGCTCTTAGAATTTAGTTCTTAGTTCGAAGGAAACAATAGATGCTAAATATCATTTCTCCGGTTTGCAGCTTCAAATCTGCCATGGCACAACCATAATACGATTTAATTGATCATGCTTAGGGTTTAATTGATCATGTTGGTTCTATGGTGATTTCTTTAATAGAAATCGGAGGGGAAACCCTCTTTTGCTAAAAAAATATGCTTAGAGTTTCCCCCTTTTATGATCATTATACGATCAAAATACGTGCTTCGTGTCATAATAACACTGCTCCACCCATCAAGCTAAACAAGCTTAGTTGTTCAAATACGAATCTGATAGTATTAAAACAGAGTTGTTTAATTGGTCAGCTAAATGTTCCTAAATTAACTTCGAAAATGCATGTTCGCCATTCGGGTGTGTATCTCTACAGGGTGCCCACGTGGCCAGCCCACCCTGGGATTTTGGGTCATCCCAGGCCCCGATTCCCCTCGGTTCTGCTGCGCGCTTCTGATCTCTACTCGCCCCTAGCCGCCTGCCTCACCAGCGACTTGCCGTCCCCGGGCGGCATGACTCTAGGAGGAGATGTCGGACTAACAAGAGGCCAGGAGCTGCTCGCCCAACAGCGTCACCGCTGCCCGCGCGCGCCGCCGTGCCTACCTTCCCAGTCCGTTCAGGGCTCATGCGTGCTGCACCCACCAAGCCAACCCGATTTATCCTGAGATACGTCCTCAACACTCAGCAGCCACTCCTCATCACCCATTTTCTAATTGATTCATTACTCATTAGGCAGGACTGTCATTAGGGTTTGTTGTGTGCTCAGTGCTACCTACACTTAATGGTTCAGATGTATTTTGGTAATCTTTAGTACCTCTAAAGTTCATAGGGTTTTCAAAATTCTGGCCCTGGGAACAGAAACTAGTCATTTTGGATTGTTAGTCGTAGTGACATTGACCCAGATTACTACTGCAAGCCAGGTTTGTTGACAATTTTACTTGTCTTTCTTACTCATTCGATATAATATCCAATTATTCACGTCGATTAGTTGCAAACAATAAGTGCTAAACAAACTTCTTCATTCAGATTTTGGACGGTCTCTTACTGCAGTTATAATTCTGCATACTTGTCCTAGTAAGCTCACAAGTAAATGATTGATTCACTACATCTATGCTTGCCTTGTCATATTTGTTGTCAATATTCTTTTAGGGTGGACCACCTTGTTTCTAAATACTGGAACCGTAGACATGAGTGAATAGTATTTCTCTATGTGATCTCTTCCATCATGTGTGGGTAACGAACACTGCATTGTATAGAAAGAAAGTGTCATTTTCAGCTTTTACATAGGTTTCGATCTTTTTCATGGAATACAATCTGCCTACTTGCTTTGTGTCGCACTACCAACACTCCACCCTTGAAGCTAAACATTACGCCACTCATAATTGCTTAGTTTATTTGTTCAAATACGAATTTCATATGATTCTAATGTTCCTACTTCAGTTTTCAAATGTGTGCCTGCCTGTTATAGAGACATAAGGGGTTTGTATTTCTGTGTGTGGTCTGGTCAGCACGGTTGGGGAGGTGAACTTTGCATATGCAGGGGTTTATAGGGAGACACTCTCCGAGTTGAATCTGCAATGCATTCCATAGATAATCTGACTACTTTTTATGTTTTCATGAATCTCGGATTCTGAACAACATCATAATGATTATGAGCTTGCGCGCATGAAAAGAATAAAGCAAAACAATGCCATGGCTGTCAAACTTGGCATTAAGGGACTGAAATCAAGTCTGGATGCAATGCAATGCAAACGCTCTCCACCTATAGATTCATGCTCAGAATATGATCCTAACAGTGATTCTGAGCTAGAGGGAGACCTAAGTCAATGTAGCTCCCTAGTGGACGAGTCAGAGGAAGATGCCCTATCTTATTCACCCATCAAGGTACTTTCTCTAACTTTCCAAGGTTACATTGCTCGCACATATCTTGCAACTGATACTTTGCATTGCTTCTACTTTGTTGAACTGCCATTAGCTTAGTTTACACATCATGTATGTGAATACGCCCTGCCTATCCATTTTCAGTACATATTCCATTTGTCATCATACCATATTTATCCATTCAAATGCTGTTCTTGTGTATCAGACGTTCAAAAGGAAGAGGGCGATTGCTGATCGTGGAGGAGCACAAGCAAAGTATTTGGAAAAGGTAGTGGCACCTAATAAATCAAATAGCCCATTAGGTGTAGTTGCAATATCACCTGACCCACAAAATACCCCAACTCTAGCAGACTCTAGCCCTACTACACTGGTCATTTCTGATGCCCCAACTCAGCAGACCCCAACTGCAGCAAACAGTATGATTATGCCAGTTGACATAGCACCAGCTGTACGACGCAAAACCCCCATTCCAGCAAAGAGTACACCAAATCCAGTTGCCAAATCCCTTTTCGAACCAGAGAGAGCCCCAATTGCAGCAAATAGGACCCCTGTTCCATTTCTTCCCAGTTAAGAAGACGAAGCTTATGTTGTTGTCAGGAACTTTGTGCGCATCTTTCCTTCATGGAAAGATTATACCGCAGACACAGAACAATTTCCAGTCTTCCTCCGCAACTTACGCATAAGTAATGTACTAATGTTATTCTTGGTCATTACTGCATGTGTTTCTGCTGACAGAAGACACAAGATTTCATTCTTTTAAATAGGCGAGGAGCAAACTGGATTGTGATGACGAGCAAGGGTTGGTTGCGCTTTTCAAGCACTGTTGATGAAGTATCGTTCCTACCTGAGGCAAGCGCACTTCGATGGCAAGCCTCTGAACGAAATTTCTGTAAAGTCTCCGGTGCTACATTTATTCGACGGTGACTGGAATAATCTTGTTACACATTGGTCTCGGCTGCAGCGTAAGGTACTGTCTATGATATCACATCACAATTTGAACTACATTTCTGCATTTGCCTTAATGTCTCACTTGTACGAAAACTGTTAGCAGAAGAACATTCGTTCTCAAGGGACCACAGAATCTCACAACTATACTGCACACTGCATTGCTCTTGTGAGTACCTCTTGCCCTGTATTACCATACTTACTTTCATAGCTATTTGATTATGTAGCATCACTGCACATGCTAGCCTCGTAATCGTCCATTTGGTGGACATTATAAGAACCGTATGGACTCTTACATAAATTTAGAATCAACCCAATGCTTTTGAATAGGTTTAGCTCTGCAGTCCTCTTGTAAGAACTGAACGTGGTCTATCACTGTACTTACATTAACAGCTACTCCCTCCGTCCCATAATATAAGAATGTTTTGTACAGTACACCAGTGTTCAAAACACTCTTGTATTATGGGAAGAGGGATTGGTTCATTTTGTAGCATTCTACATCTTATCTCCCTCGCCCACCATTTACTAAAAAAGATCAGATCTATATTTAATCTTACCAACAAGTAGAATACACAGACAATGCCAGTGCAGAAGTGTAGCCCATTGCTCTTGTCAGTACATTTTGTCATGTAACGCTTGTACTTCCAGGGATTGGTAGTTGATTATGTAGCATCAATCTGCATCTTATCTTCATTATCCTCTATCCCTTCCAATATTATCATATCTATAATTACTCTCTACAAAATGTAGAGTACAGGCAATGCTTATGAAGAAGATTCTGTGCTGAAATTCTTGAGTTATCCTTCCCTTGACATGAAGAAGGGCATTATAAAGCCGGTGTTAACTGTTAATGTAAGTCAGTCCTTCTAAAGCCTTTATCCTCAACTGCTGTTTAATTTGCTCATACTCCCTATCGTTTACTGCTGTTTAGTTTGCTGTTTCAACCAAAATGCATGTTCGTAAGAACCGTAAGTTCTAAGTTTTACTTGTAAAACCAAATTCCTTATTCATACCATGCACATTACTTAATACTCCCTATATGTATGCTTATTTTTGTGGATCTATAATCCAGTGTGTGGTGAAGCAGCCCACGTTTGCACCTTGTCATCTTCTATTTTATCTTACTGATGTGGCTGATGATATGAACAACATGCCATGCACATTATCCAAAATAGATACAATGATTTTCTTTGCCCTTCATCTATGCTTGTTATGTTGACATGGTAATCCAGTAGTGTGGTGAAGCTCCCCGCATTATTAACAATGCCAAATTATGCTATTGATATTTTGAACTTACTCTTTATTTTCTAATTTGAAATTGGATAGAATTGACAGAACAGTTATCATCTTTGTTTATACATATGCAAAACCTGTCATCTCTCTGCTTTGTTTCAGGGTGATATACCTGATGGCATGCACAAGTCTGCTGAAGGTTGTGAGATAAACCCAACATATATTGCAGCAAAGAAGGCAAAACATCTTGAAGATAGCGAGACAACCCCAAAGTCTTGTCTTGATGCAGTGTTCAAGTTACTTGAGACTAACAGTCAGACAAGCTCACAGAATTCGTTGTCTGAATCAGTTCGACTTCTTCAGTCCCAAGTTCTAGCAGAAAGGCATTCTGCAACTCAACTTCGACTTGAAGTCCTATCTCTAAGAAAGATTGCGGAGAACACCAATGAGAACCTCATCGCTAAACAGCTACACCTGGAAGCTATGACCGACATGCTAGGCCGGTCTCACAGCCTTGCTCAACAGCTTGCGCAGCAGTTCCCCCGCAAGGCTAACCTTTCTTGAACTGTCTTGGAAGTGGTCTCGGTTCAGCATTATTTTGTTACGCTGCAATGGTGCCAAGTTTTTGTAATCTGCTTCTTCGTTGCGCTTTATGATCACTGGTGGCGAACTTTGATACCCAGTGGATGTAATATACCTTAAATCCTTTATTGTATAGTGTAGGTTTATTCTTAGTTACTATATCGTAATTTCTTTATTGTATAGAGTAGGTTTGTTATTAATTCCTACTAGTTACTGCCATCATTCGCTATCTGAAAAAAAAATCAGATGTTGTCGACCGGACCGAAACATTCGACTCTAACGGGCCAGATTTTTAGTGGGCCACAATTGGGCCGGCCTGCATCTTTCTTGGGCCCAAATGATTGGGGCCTTCACACATTGTGCCAGGCCCAAACTTACACCGGCCTATATTTTAGTTGGGCCTTTTGTCGACCCATCGCTTAGTTTGGCCCAGGTAGCGTTGGGCCATTAACAGGCTGAATATTGTACTGGCCTGTTACGGCCGAGATGAAACCACGGGCCTTTAGCAGGCCAAAATGCATATTGGGTCTCAATTTTCACTAGTCGTCGATGGGCCCTTAGCAGGCCGAAATGTAGACCGGGCCATTTTGGGCCCAGTTGGCTCACGGGCCGTTACCAGGCCGAAACATATCTCGGGCCTTAGTTGGCCCACTGATATCATGGGCCTTTAAGAGGCCGAAAGCTTAGCATAGACATCAACGGGCCGAATTACGCGACATACCTTTAACAGGCCCAAAGTCACATTGGGCTTAACTATTTCCACCTTTAGCACGGGCCGTTAGTGGGCCCGATGTCCCGTCGGACCATATATGGCCCATGGGCAGCACAGGCCATTCTCAGGCCGAAAGTCACACCGGGCTGAAATGGGCCCATGTCTACATCAGGCCTCTAACATGCCGAAAGTCACTGGGCTGTAGTTGGGCCCAAATATTCGGCGAACAATTAACAGGCCATATCTGGCTTCGGGCCGCAAATGGGCCCAAATATTGGGCGAACAATTAACGGGCCAGATCTGGCTTCGGGCCATAAATGGGCCCAAATATTGGGCGAATAATTAACGGGCCAGATCTGGCTTCGGGCCGTAAATGGGACTTTATTAAGCAGGCCATTATTGGGATGGCCCACTAGTACCTGATTAAGTTCTACAGGCCTTTGACTGGGCTGGCCTTTTTAACCTATATGGGCCTCTGTTGGGCCCAGCAACGTGTCGACGTATCATAGGCATGTCTCCTCCAATGGACGGGCGACATCTGGCCCACTGACAAGCTGACAGGTGTTCCCTTCTGCCAATCAGAATTTTACACGTGGAAATTTCCCATTGGTCAGGGCTGTTAACGGGTTATCGAATCCATAATCCAACCCGATAGCTTAACGGCGTTCCATTACGGTGGATGCCACGTGCCGGTCACCCTTGACGAAAGCACTTCTGTGACGCGCGATTTATCGTCATGGAAGTGGACACTTCCATGGTGATAATTTTGGTAATGTCATGGAACACTTCTACGACAGCACATGTATGACTATCTTGACTCTGTCATAAAATCGTCATGGATGTACATGCATGACAAAAAACGCGACCTACTGTGACAAACACGTATCATCACGAAAGTGTATTTTTTTGTAGTGTGTCGTTCCAGCAGCAGTTCATCAGTAACCCGCAGCAGCCATATATTCTTCAACCATCGGGTGGTTACCTGCAGCAACAACAACAGTTGGCAGGGTCTCCTTATCAACCTGTTGGGAATCAGGTGCAGCAACATGGTCCTCCTGTCAGTATGCAACCGGTTGCCTCTTTCAACGCCGGGCCAGTGCACAAAACTGCTACCACATGGCATGCTGCTAACGCTCGTCCGCGCACACTGAAGGGCGGCAAGGGCGATCGTCCTAAATCCCAACAGGGAATGGCACCGTCTACTGCCACTCCTAATGTCTCTTTCATGACTATGCAAGGGCAACAGGGAGCGGCACCAGTCTTCTCCTCCACGCCAACCTTGCCAGCGGGAACCGGGCAGATGGTACTTATGCAGAATCGGTCCCAACCCCTGGCTCAATCTTCAGGATTAGATGGAGTTGCAACAACGCCTAACAAGTTGTGGTGTACTAAATGTCAGTCTGCAAGACACATAGTTGATGACTGTGAGACACAACAATATTGTTTCATATGTAATAAGACAAACCATCCGATGACCATGCGTCGGTGCCCTGCCCTCAAGATGCCGAAGCCGGTGGCGATGCTCTGTGGATATGGTACTGAGAACATGGCCTTCTTTCAGATGCCTGACAATGTCTATAGGGAGGATCTTTCACCACAAGTATCACCAACAATGTTAGTCACGATCTCTGGCGGCTCTATCTCTTCCAGTATTGTGGAGGCAGAGGTTGCCAAGATTGCTCAATGGCAACAACAGTGGTCTTGGGAGGCTATTCCACATGGCAAGAATGCTTTTCTCATGTCATTCCCAAGCGAGGAGGTGCTTCTGAGAGTCACCGGGTTTACAGTTTTCATCAGATCACACAATGTCACCTTGGAGTTCAAGGCCTGGAAGCCCGAGGAGATACCACACCGCTTTGAGTTAATACCTATTTGGGTGCATGTGCATGGGGTTCCACACGTGCTTCGTCACTTCCTGGGTCTCTAGGCTGTCGGCTCAGTGATTGGTGCCACTCTGGACATGGATCTTCTCTGTTTGCGTCGTAGAGGTATTGTGCACATTCAGGTGGCTGTGCTAAACCTCGATGCTTTCAAGAGTAGCATAGTTGACTCCCTCTCATCCGATGTGATTGTTCAAAGGAAGGGGTATGAGTTTCGATATAGTTTGGAAAAATCAGATTTCTGTGTTGACGACGATTTCGTGCCTTGAGTATGGGAGCACGGAGATGATCCTGAGAGTGACAAGGGACATGACAGGGGCGACACTATGAGGGCTAATGATCCAAGTAAGAGGTCCAAAGCATCGTCGTCTTCCAATGCCCCGACGGTTCTTCCTACCTTGGGAGGAGTGGTACCCATGCAGCTTGCCACACCCACACCTGCGTCGAATTGGACTTCGTCGCTAGTTAAACTGATTGCTGTTACACTACCGAACCCGCATTGTCGTGCGCCAACCACGGCCGCTTCTTCAACTATACAGGGGCTGTCTTCGTTGGGCACAGTACCTCCGGCCCCTTCGGTTTTGGCACCGCGGAGCACCACTACTCTGGTTCATGATGCTGAGCCTGCACTCCCAATGTTGTCTCAACCGACTTCTCCCATGACACTGCCTCGCGGTGACTTCCTGTTAGATGGGTTCACACCATCAGAGGACTCTGTAGGCGACTTGTTCTCATCACCGACGTCCGGCACACAGACACCTTCCCATTGAGGAGTGATTTTTTCCTCGGCGGCTAGGGCGGACCATGAGGTGGCCTTGTCACAGTCGCGGGCTCTGTCCTCCGTGCCTTCATCACGAGGAGGGGCGTCGGCGACCGGGGCGCTCGTAGAGGCAGAGGGCGAGGTGCAGCCCTCACGGTCACCTCATCACTAGACCCGTCTACACCGCCACTAAGGGTCTCCGGGGCTGTTGCTGTTGCTGAACCCATCACCACACCACTGAGGCGCAGCGGACGACACCCTGTTAGTGCAGAATGCACATCAGCAACCGACAAGGATTCGATGGTGAAGGCCACGCGCAGAACGACTACTCGCAATCTTGACTTTGAAGGTACCTCCATGCGTAAATCTTTTCTACCTTTTGATAAAGCCAAAGTTTCTTCTAATATTACTAGCCTTGGTATTTCATTAGGACGAAATAAAAAAGTGGTAGATTTATCTGTTAGGGCTCTTAAACAAGTGGAGTTTGACTGGCTTACGGTTGCTCCTAGGTCGCCCATGTTTGTGGCCCCCTATGTGTCAGATGAGGAGGATGAGGATGCTCGTGCCAATCATGAAGGCAAGCTCCTCTCCCATCTGTTTAAAGACACAACTGAAGTAGACTTGGACGATACTGTGCGTGACACTATGCTATGTGAGCTTGTCGCGTTGGTTCGAAAGAACAAGTCCAACTCAGCAAATAAAAAGGGGCCCTCGACTAAAAAAGCAAAGGTCTCTAAACAAAAAATTGGTTCATCATGAGAGGAATGTTTTGGAATAGCAAAGGTCTTGCTGACTTGGCTAAACACAAACACATTGCCGATTGTGTAAAAGATCATGCTTTAGATTTCGTTGCCATTACTGAGTGTGGCAAACGGGACTTTCCAACACGTGATCTTGACCACTTTTCATGTGGTTATGATTATGAATGGCACATTCTCTGGGAGGTTAGGGGGTATATTGCTAGGCATTCACTCCACATATTTGGAACTTTTGTCCATGTCAAAGGGGGGATATCATATCAAATTCCACCTTCATAATAAGTCTGACAACTTCCTGTGGAGCCTGGTGGCTGTATATGGCGCCACTCAGGAGGAGTTCAAGTCAGCCTTTCTTAAAGAACTGGTAAATACCTGCCGAAAAAATCCCCATCCCATGTTAATTGTGGGGGGGGGGGGGATTTCAATATCCTTAGATATCAGTAGGAAAAAACCAATGACCGGTTTGACTCTAGATGGCCGTTACTTTTCAACGCGGTTATTGACAGCCTTGACTTGAGGGAACTCACTATGTGTGGTCGTCAGTACACCTGGGCCAATAACCGAGCAAATCCAACCTATGAAAAACTTGACCGGGTTCTAGTTACAACCGACTGGGAATATAAATATCCCCTAGCCTCGGTACGGGCGCTAGAAAGACTTGAGGCCTTATCAAATCACGCTCCATCGCTAACCGATTTCGGTCAGACAACTCCAAGTTTTAACCACCACCGGTTTAAATTTGAACTGGGATGGCTCACTCGGGAGGGTTTTCATGAACTGGTTAAGAAAGTGTGGGCGTGTCCACCTCATGGCAACACGCCAATTCAACGATGGAATAATCGCATACATGCTCTGCGTCAATTCCTTCGTGGATGGGCTAAACATATAGCTGACATTTACAAGAAAGAGAAGCTGTGACTCTCTACCTTAATTGATACCCTTGATAAAATTGCGGAGGTGAGGTCTCATTCTGCCGCAGAGATTGAGCAAAAAAGCTATCTCAATGAGCAGCTAGCCCGCCTATTACGTGAGGATGAAATTAAATGGTATCAACATAGTAATGCAGACTCACTCGTCCTGGGAGATGATAATACGAAATACTTTCAAATGTTGGCCAATGGCAGACATAGAAAGAAACGTATCTTCGCTCTAGATCAGGAGGAGGGGCGTATTGAGGGGGAGGCACCACTCAGAAATTTCATTACTAAATATTACAAAGAACTTTTTGGACCGTCAGCTGATACAACTCTTAAGATGGGTGAGTCTATCATGCGTGACATCCCTCAAGTTTCGGAAGCGAAAAATGAATTCCTAACATCCCCGTTCTCCGAGGAGGAAATTTGAACCGCGGTGTTTCAGATGGAACATAACAAGGCTCCGGGACCAGATGGTTTTCCGATGGAGTTTTATAAATGCTTTTGGGATATGATTAAGTCTGACCTGGTTCAGTTGTTTAATGAACTGTATGTCCAGGAACTTGAAAATTCCCGTTTAAACTTTGGGGAAATTATCTTACTACCTAAGACTAAGGACGCTAGTCGGATTCAACAATATAGACCGATTTTCCTGGTAAATATAAGTTTAAAATCTTTACGAAGGTCGCGACTAATCGGTTGGACGGGGTGGCTGACCATGTTGTCAAACCCACTCAAACATCATTCATGCAAGGACGCAACATACTAGATGGTGTTGTTGTACTGCATGAAACTGTTCATGAGCTTCACCATAAAAAGTTGAATGGAGTCATCTTTAAAATAGACTTCGAAAAAGCCTACGATAAAGTTAAATGGCCCTTTCTGTTGCAAACATTACGCATGAAGGGTTTTTCGCATAAATGGTGTCGATGGGTAGAGAGTTTTGTGTCTGGAGGTAGTGTGGCCATCAAGGTTAATGATGATGTGGGCAGCTACTTTCAGACTAGGAAGGGGCTTCGCCAAGGGGACCCCGCATCCCCAATTTTGTTTAACATTGTAGCTGATATGTTAGCTACCCTTGTTGAAAGGGCTAAGTTGGACGGACAAGTCAGCTATGTAATTCCACATTTGGTAGAAAAAGGTCTATTTATTCTACAATATGCGGACGATACGATTCTGTTCTTGGATCACGATGTAGAAAAAGCAAGAAACCTCAAATATCTGTTATGTTCTTTTGAGGAACTTTCTGGCCTAAAAATTAATTTTTCATAAGAGCGAACTTTTCTGTTTTGGCGAGGTTGCAGAGTTTGCACCTGAGTATGCTGAAATTTTTGGCTGCCAACTCGGGCATTTCCCAATTCGCTATCTAGGGATACCCATACACTATCGGCGCTTAACTATAGCTGAGTGGAAGCATGTGGAAGAGAGACTAGAGAAACGCCTTGCCAGTTGGAAGGCCAAAGTCTTGTCCTATGGAGATCGATTAATTTTGATCAATTTGGTCCTCAGCAACATGGTTTTATACATGTTATCATTCTTCCATCTCCCAAAAGGAGTTCTTTAGCGTCTCGGTTACTTTAGATCCAAACTTTTTTGGCAGAGTGACAATGAAACCAAGAAATATCGATTGGCTCGGTGGAATGTATTATGTCGACCTAAAAGCCAAGGGGGTCTGGGGATCCAGGACCTTGAGATTAAAAATGTTGCCCTTCTCAGCAAATGGGTATACAAATTACTCACCGAGAATGGTGTGTGGCAGGAAATCATTTGTAACAAGTATGTGGGTTCCAAAGCTATTTTTCAAGTTTATTGGAAACCTGGTGATTCACATTTTTGGAGTGGGCTGATGAAGGCTAAGGAATTTTTTTTTCAATTCGGAACTTTCTCGGTCAGTGACGGGTCTCAGGTCAGATTCTGGGAAGACACCTGGCTTGGGACCACCCCGCTCAATGTGCAATACCCCAGCTTGTACAGGATTATTAGACATAAATTTGTTATAATCAAACAAGTTCTGGGGCAAGTAAACCCTGATATTTCTTTCCGTAGGGATCTGCTAGGATCTTGTTTGGCAACATGGAATGAATTACTCATCCGTTTGGAGGTGATTCAGCTGTCGGATGAACATGATATTTTTCGTTGGAAATTGCATCAGAATGGAAGTTTTCAGTCAAGTCTGTGTATAATGCTCTGGTTCATAATGAGGTTCCAGTTGATAACAAAAAATTGCGAAGCTCAAAATTCTCCTAAGAATGAAGATATTCCTCTTGTTTCTTAATAGAGGGGTCATATTAACTAGGGATAATTTGGCATGGCGCAACTGGCAAGGGAGTAAAAAATGTGTCTTCTGCCAACATGACAAGTCTATTACACACTTATTTTTTGAGCGTAAGTTTGCTCGGTCTGTGTGGGCCGTTGTTCAAATAGCTTCAAATCTTTACCCACCACGTAGTGCACGGAACATATTCGGCAATTGGTTGAGGGGAATTGAAAAACAATTTTCTGCACACATTCTAGTGGGGGCGGCTGCCTTATGTTGAGCATTGTGGCTTACCAGGAATGATGTAGTTTTTAGCAATAAATGTGTTTCATCTCCTGTGCAGGTTATTCATGTATGTCCGCGATGACTCCATACTTGGTCTACCTGCAGAGGCCGGAGGACAAAGACCTTTTTATGATGACGTCTACACGGCTGGAGCGTATGGCCAGGGAGGTTTTCTACCCCATGGATGGCTATGTGATCTTCGGATAGGATCTGCCGCGTCTTAGGCTGGCTTATGGTTGTGTCTTAGTTGCTTTTCGATTTTTTCCTTCTTCGGACTTGTGGACTTGTTGACTATGTGCATCTTGTTATGCAGAGGCCGGGCTTTCTTTTGATGCGATTGTATCACCTCGATATTTCAATTCAATGAAATGCCCTTTATCGAAAAAAAACTAGATAGCGAACAAACACACAAGTGGAGTTGGCGCCGTGTGCGGATCCTGGACGATTGATGTTGCGGTATCTCAGGAAGGAGACACGTAGTCATTGCCCCGGGAAGTAGGCAAGTTCAGATAACTTCGTTAACAAATCTTGATGTCGTTATCATGTTGCGATTCCACGATAGATCAAATACATACCTCGGATTATTCTAACAATGTATGCGAAGTCATGTGGTGGGAGTATTGATTATGACGCTTTACTCTTTTCGCATGTGCAGAAACTATGAGAACAATTTGACTTTGTTTCGGTATGTGCTCAAGACACCCAAGAAAGTACAGCTACATTTTTGAGAATTTAGAAATAATATAATACATAGAGGTTTGCTAAACATGTTTGGCAAAGTTTTGGTTGTTTAAAAGTATTGTCCCATCGAGGAGCTAAAATTGGGAAAACACATTAGCACTTGAGCAAATCAATTCTACATGGATACAATAGTTACATCCCAGTGTAGTTTGTAAGAAACACTTGTTTGTCACACGATATCGAGAACTCCGTAATACCCGATGAGTACCGGCAAAGAAACCAAAGTTCCAAATATTACCCTGCATGTTGGGAAATTCATCAGTCCATGACAATAACACAAGAATGAAAACACATGACAACTAATTATGTCATAACACTAGTGAGAGGAGGTGCTTACGCCGTGCTAAGTACATCGGCGTGGAGGCCATACTCCTTTGCGAAGACGAAGGAGGCAATTGATTGCGGTAGTCCTGCCTGCATGCGAAGAGCGAAATGTTCATTTTTGATTTTTCTCTCATACCTTGGCACTTGTTTTCGATCGATCGTTTGACTAAGTTGAGTGTGCTAAAGAATAAGACGCCTATATTACTCTTCTAACTAACGAAAGCACGCATGGAAAGAGCAGCTTCATTGTTAGAGCAAATATAATAGTGAACTTATAGCCCGCTTATATGGTATTTTTACCTATGTGGAGGAAAGAGATATGAAAAAAATAAAAGAAGTGGACTCTCATGCAAGAGCCTAGCTATATATGCATTTTTTGGCAAATACAATTAATGTGAAGAAAAAGATAGAGAAAAGATGAAAAAAGTACTAATACAATAGTTAATCTTATAGTCCACATTATTGTATGAGTGTGTATAGATGATGGTTATAAATGACATGATAGTTCGATATAACTATCAGCTAGCTATATTATTAACTATGCTCTTAGTTTGATTTTATTTTTCCTTTAGCGGACGGATCTGTAAAGCAAAAAAGCAATCGCATGCATGCAGTTCCGCACTCCGCGTGACCAAGAAACTACACTTCTTGAAATCCATCAGTAAAGTCAATGAGCACTTGGCGGTAAAAAAACTCATCACCTGACGACGGACGCAAAAAAGGGACAAGCCCCACTTCTCCAGTATTTATACTTTCTTCCCTAGACGAGTTGTAGTACGTAGCAGCAACACTTGTAGTGGCTAGACGGCGCGATCGATCGAGACCAAAGTCTTCAAAGTACAGTACGGGCGATCCGGCGATGGGATTGGCAGCTAAGACGAGTATAGTACTCTTTTTTTTTTGCGGGTAAGACGAGTATAGTACTCTACTCGTACGTGTTTACACGAACGAACCTGTATGATGGCGAAGCGTAGCACGTCGCCGCGGAGGCCGAACGCGGCGGCTCCGGCGAGCGCCGCGAGTGGGCCCGCGACGAAGCGCAGCACCATCCCCAGCGCCGCCAGTCCCCCGCCGCACGCCACGATTCTCTCCTGCTGCGCCATGAACAACCCTGCATCCATGCATGCATGCATGAGCACTGCTTCAACAAACAATCTGTTTGTTGCACACGTATACGTCTGTGCTGACACCGTGTAAGTTTATCATACGTACGTACCCATGCTGAACATGGACATCCCGGTGCCGGTCCTGGACATGACCTGCAGCGAGCCCGTCACGACGCCCGGCATGCCGATGCGCCACCTGCATGCATGTGCACGCACGTAAAACACTAGTCACCTTTCCGGACGTTCGATGGCACACGTATACGCCACGCATGTACGGCGGTCCGATAGGTACGAAGGGCAGCGGAGTCCGCACGTACCTATAGGCGATGCACGCCCAGGCGACGCCGAGGACGCTGGCGTACACGTTCGGGTTCCTCGCCAGCTTCATCCCAACGGTGCTCGCCATCGGCCACAGCCGAATCCTCCTTCCACCGGTGGGCGGCGCCGCTTCCACGTCCATCTCGACGTGCTGTGCTCGGTCGTCGTCGCTAGTGGTGGATCCGTCGTCGCGGGCCGTTGTGGCACTCAAAGAAGAGGCGCCGCCGACGACCCAGGCTTTCCGCAGCTCGAAGGCCAGCAGAAGGAGCGGGAACCACACGATGGCCTGCACGACGGCGATCTGCACGATCAGGTCCTGCGCCCACTTGCCGTACATGGCGTCCAGCAGCGGCACGCCGACGACGAGCGTGTTGTTGTACGCGCCCAGGGAGAACCCCGTGATGGACCACGAGTAGGCACCGGCCTTGGCCTTGGCGCAGCGCGCCCAGACGGCCGCGGCGAGCACGGCGAGAAGTTTGGCGACGGCGTCGGCCGCGATGACGCGGTAATTCATGGCGTAGGGGTCGGCGCGGACCACGAAGTCGAAGGTGAAGAAGGGCATGGAGAAGCAGACCACCAGCGTGTTGATGGCGTCGCACTGCTCCGCCGTGAAGAACCGCCACCATCGCACCGACCCGTACCCGAGCCCCAGTGCAAAGTAGAGCGGCGCCATCGCCTCCACCACCTTGTAGATGTCGCCCAATGCTATCATCTTATTTGATGTAGTAGTATGACTGTGTCTGTGTGAGTACCTTTGGCTCCCTGAACGAGTTGGGATGATGTCTTGGTATGCTGCCATTTCTGTGGCTATAAATATAGCCGGAGAATATGGAATCGGAGAGGACAAGCACTGCACAGGAGATCGATCGGTGGAATCTGTGGCGAATTGGTTCCCATGAGCCATGAATAAACTTGGATTGTCTTGTCAGCATGCCTAAGCTCCGTGGTCCTTATGGGTCTTTAGAGGCATTACTACTTACGGGCATGTGCATGAAGACTTCTCAATTGTTATTGACAATGTCAAACCGGATTCGGTATGACAATAGCCACAATGGCTCGTTCTCACGGCGATAGTGGCCGTTCCATGGTTTAGAGATCTCTATGTAATTTTTATTATGTTTGAGGTGTCTTATACTCCTAATAAACTTTTATAATAGATCCGGATTTTTATTGAAAAATGCATGCCTGGAAAGCCAAGGGACTCATTACTTTGAGTAGATTCCACTTTTTAGCCTCCTAAGAGTGTGAGTGACAATATTTTTACCCAATTTAGAAGAAAAATAATCCTTCCAAGTACATCCTTTAAGAAAATTCCTTCGATTGTTAAACCTCTAAATTTACCAGTTCCCGTCAGCTTGTTCCATGAGCCAACATCTAGATTGAAGGTGCATTTCTTCTGGCTTCGTTTTGACAAGGGAGGTTTTTGAGCCCCAAGGGGGTTGGGGAATGAAGAGGATTTGGTGATCTCCTCCCCTTCACCGAATCCACTAATCCCCCCTTCTAAATTCCACGCATTTGGTTAAACTCGCCCAATCTCCGCGTCTGGTTTGACCTCCGCATCATCAATTCCACGAGTAGGCCCTTGAGACTTCAGTTCCGCGTGGAACGAGTGGGATTCCTGGGGATCGAGGGGTTTGGGCCGGTCCAAACCATGTGCACCAAACGGCCTTGTGGAGATTTTTGAGGATTACACGCCCGTGGGGTTAATCCCCTACAAAACCCTTCCAACCCCTTTCCACCAAAAGAGGCCCCTCGGTGTTGTCGAAGTGGCAGACCACGCGGGCAATCTGGTTAAGCCAGGCTGGCTCCCTAGCTAGGGCATCAATTGTTGCCCCTGCTTCACCACACCAGAGTTTGGGACTATTAGGTTGTTCTAGAGTAAGAGTACATATACTGGTAAGATAAATTCTTCCCCAGCTACTCACGACATTGTGCCTTGCGTATACTCCCTAAATTAGGGTTGTTTGTCTTATTACCCTCA